>NW_006159787.1:484813-534208 GCF_000334495.1 Tupaia belangeri chinensis
CAAGAGGAGAATGGAGTAGAAGGGATTGTGGCATGGCCATCCCCCTTGGGGGGTGATTTCTTGTTTTCTGTCTCTCTGTCTCTCTCTGTCTGTCTGGTGAGCACACGCGCCCTAGAGCAAAAACCTCCCCACCCCCCAAAAGAAAAGAAAAGAAAAGAAAAGAAAAGAAAAGAAAAGAAAAGAAAAGAAAAGAAAAGAAAAGAAAAGAAAAGAAAAGAAAAGAAAAGAAAAGAAAAGAAAAGAAAAGAAAAGAAAAGAAAAGAAAAGAAAAGAAAAGAAAAGAAAAGAAAAGAAAAGAAAAGAAAAGAAAAGAAAAGAAAAGTGCTTGCACATCGATGTTTACTATGGCACTACTCACAATTGCTAAGACATGGAACCAACCAAAATGCCCCCGAACAGATGAATGGATTGAAAAACTGTGACACATATACTCTATGGAATATTATTCAGCCATAAAAAAAAACAGCAAAACCCTGGTTTTTGAAAGAAAGCGGAAGAATATGGAAGATCTACTGCTGAGTGAAACAAGCCAGGCTATGAAAGAGAGACATTGTATGTCCCCACTTAATATATACTGTGCATCCACACTCTATGACTGAAACTGATTGACTAAAGGGTACACACGGTAAATGAGTGTAAATACCAGATACAGTGTGTGTGGAAGAGTAGGACCTGAGGAAGGACATTTAGAAAAAAAATAGGGAGACAAAGCATTAATGGGACAAAGAAATGTGCTATTATCTTTTGAAAATATTTTACAGTTAATCAACTGGACTAGGGAAAAATGTTCACATATTGAAATATTCACTTTGTAAGCTAAATAATGTAATTGAATGTATAAAAGAAAATTAAATAAAAAAAGAAAAAAAAGAGTTAAAGCAAAAGAAGGCATCTTCATGACTCAACCCATACAATAAGTAATTAGCTAGAGAAAGGTTATCCTTCAAAAAAACGTGGACATTATTTGAATTTTAAGTTTAATGTAGGGAGATCTTAAGGTAACTAACTCATCATTGTGCAGAGTCACTTACTGTAATCTTGGGTCTTTGAATGAAAACCATACTGAAGCTGAGGTTATTTGGATTAGAGGTCTGAGGATGACATATCAAAAGCCTGGTTGACCTGAAAATTCTCTATGCTGCATAAAATTATTCTTATTTCCTACTTTCTTGGTCCTTCTCTAGACATCACATTTCTGGGTGTCATTCTCAAAGTTGATGTACTAAGAATCATCTGAATAGCTCAGTTAAAATCTTAAAGAGGGAGCCAGCAGATGGTACAGCAGGTATTGCACTGGGCTCCCATGTGGCTGACTGCAGTTTGAGTCCTTGACTTGGTGGCTTAAAAATCACACTGGTCACCTTTGCATGAATTCCCAAGATACCAGGAGGAGAATGGAGGAGAAGGGTTGTGGCATGGTCATTACCATAGGGGGAGGTGATTTCTCACCGCCCCCCCCAAAGTGTATGCACTCAAAGCAAAAATTTCTTAAAAACAAAAACAAAACAAATACACAAACCAAAACCTTAACGATATTCTGATTCAGTTGAGAGATATTCTGATTTAGTCAATGTGTAGTGGGGTCCAGAAATTGAAATCTAGGTAACTTTTTGTAGCTAATTACCCTCTATTTGGCAGTGGGTACTGGTTCTGTTATGAGCTCCTCCTTTTTCTCTTCTGACTTTCCCTTAGAGAGAGGACCAGGGAGTCAGGGTGAAGCACAAATGATTTCAAGGCAAGAAAGTATACCCCCTCAAAATGAGTAAATATTCAAGCTCCTTAAATTCCATATTCACTCGTCACAGGGAATGAGACGGAAAGCAGCCAAGGACTGCACATTTCAAATACGGGTGATCATCATTTCTCCTGGGGTAATAGGCTCCCCTTGGAGAAAGAAATTACAAATTACTAATAGTTCATATGGTAGAAAATTGCAAATTCCAAGCAAAATAAATATGTTCTTCCATTTCTAGAGTTTGCAATTGACTATAAGGTAGGAGAATGCAGTATTAATAGGCAGCTATCAAATAGAACGGTGATGTTAAATTACATAATCAATTTAATGTTCCGGGTCAGTTAACAAAGAAATCTGTTCTCTCACAGTCACTAATTTAGAGCTTTCAAAATCCCATTCACAAGGCTTTTCCCCTCATCTAACTTTTGGGAGAAATTTGGTATATCAAGTTCTTCCATAAACATCTGTACAGCTGTACAAGGGATCCCAGACTAGCTGACCTTTCTCCTTTTGCAGTCTGAGGGTGGAAATGAGAACATAATCACCCATGATGAGCTGGCTGAACAAAAGCAGGCCAAACCATCAAACATAGCTATTGACTTACCACAGGATTGATGTCTCTTGCCTGCCAGTATACTTCAGGAGGAAAGTATGTAGGATGTGTGGTCACATGCCCTATGTGGGTGTGCATATGTGAACATAAGCATACATGTTCACACTCACATGCATACAGACTGAGTTGGGCAACAGATACAGAAATTTAAAGTAGGCATTACTTAGCTCTGGAGCTCAAATTTTCTATTGGAAAGACTATTGGCTCTTTTGTTCTAGATAGTGATGAAATGTCATGTTTTTTTTTTTTTTTTCAAAAAGGCAGAACGAATAATCTTTTTTTTTTTTTTAGTTTTTGCTTTAACAGATACAGAAATTTAAAGTAGGCATTACTTAGCTCTGGAGCTCAAATTTTCTATTGGAAAGACTATTGGCTCTTTTGTTCTAGATAGTGATGAAATGTCATGTTTTTTTTTTTTTTTCTCAAATAGGCAGAACGAATAATCTTTTTTTTTTTTTTAAGTGTTGACTGATTGGTATGTGGTTCTTCAAAGTCCTGGGTTGAGAATAATTCTGAGAAAGAATCAGGCTTAGCCAAGTAGATGGAGCATTGATATAATCCATCAACCCTAAAGAGGGCTGTGGAGTATGTATTGTAACTCTGGGAAAGATTTTACCTATATGCCTCAAGCAAATGTCATGATTTAAGGTGTGGGAGGGTATAAGCAGAAGCCTTTCTGATGTAGAATATACTCTACCATCCACATTCAGACCAGCTACATATTGTTCACCATGTTTACTCATCAACTATGTAAGTGTCTACTCACTACTAGGCACCATGTTATGCCTTGGAACTACAGTGCAGAACAGGGAATCCAGAACTGAGAGATGAGCCACAGTGGAGAGCTGGATAAAGTATACCAAGCTTCTGATTGGTCTAGAGAAGTGAGTTCCAACCACAGAGAGAACATCTAGAAAGAAAACAACTGAGAGATTATTAAATATATTTTCCTGGAATGACAGTTTGAATATATATTAATAGTCACAAGTGAATGAATTAAACCACTTGCAATGGAATCAAAAGTGGGACTAGCTATGATACCCTGTCCAGTTTGGGCTGAAGTTCAATAATGTGGTGGAATTAAAAGGCCTTACCCATTATAATTCATCATTCTGGAAGGCCTACGGGTAGAAAAATCTATTTGGTGCTTTGACCATATTATCAATTCTGAAAGTTTCCCAAGCGAAACAAGGCCTGGATCAACAAGGAGAATGGTATAATGTTATTGCATTTAGCAGTTGGGAGAGGGAAAAAAATCAAAGATTTTTATAGAAGAAAAGAGTGCATTCCTACAATATGCTTATTTGTCTAGTACTTAATCCGTGGCAATCCTGCTAGCAGAGGGTCAAAGGAACGGCTCTACGATCTTCTCAAATGTTTTGACATTGAAGGCAATATTTATGACTTGCTCACATAAGTTTGATACTTAAGAAAAATGTAAAAACCAAAGCAACTTTCTCTGCTCTTCCCCATAAATTAGTACATACACAGGGAATAGTTGCTAATTGAATATGGGCTGAATATGACAGATTAATAATTCTGCTGTAAGAACAACTATTAGTTTTTTCTTAAATCATGTTCTTATTTTTTTCTGGTAGTTTCCTCCTGCTTTGCATTATCTGTGCTTCATCTCTTTGTGAATGCATATTTAAAAGACCATTTTATTTTGTAGGCTCAAGTGCATACAATAGCCTTCCAGTCACAGGGTTAACTGACATAGGATTAGCTGCTGTGTATTGACTGTCTCCACACATCAGGCACTGTGCTAGGCAAGTTAAAAGAAAGAGTGGTTTGCAATGTTATTAGAACCTTTTTGTATAATGCAATTATAGTGTCCCTGGGGAAGAAAATAGCATTACCTATAAAATGCTTAAACAATTTTCTGATGTACTTTAAGATTAATTTGTTATTTACCAAATTGGGTATCAGTTGACTATCAGTCAAAAGGCTACTTAACTTTCTTTTTAATAATCTTTTTTAGTTTTTGTTGTGGGGCATGTGTGCTCACCGGGGAGAGACAGTAAAAGAGAGAGAGAGATACAAAATAGACTCACTGCCCTAAAACTCTTGTATTTTGCTGATTTGCCCCTCCCTACCCACAACATAACTGCTCATCATTTTATTCTCTCCATTGTTTTGCCTTTTCTAGAATTTCATATAGTTGGAATCACAGTATTTAGCCATTTCCGATTGAACTTTAAAACTTAGTGATATGTTTTTAAGACTTCTTCATGTCTTTTAAGACTTGATAACCTACTTCTTTTTAACACTAAATAATATTTCATTGTGTTATCCATTTAACTACTGAAGGACATCTTGGTTGCTTCCAAATTTTGGCAATTATGATTAAAGTTGCTATAATTATCTGTGTTCAAGTTATCATGTAGGCACATGTTTTCAGCTTCTTCCGGTAAATACAAGAGAATATGATTGCTGGACCATTCAGGGAAAGTATATTTAGTTTTTGTAAGAAATTGCCAATCTGTCTTCCAAAGTGGCTGTACTATTGGATTACAATCAGCAATGAATGAGAGTTCCTGTTGCTCCACATATTCACCATCATTTAATGTCAGTATTCTGGATTATGGCCATTTTCTAATAGGTGTGTAATACTATCTCTCTTTGTTTCTTTATTTTTATTCCCTAGAGGGTGTATGCACTAGACAGAGAGGGAGAGGGAAAAAGCAGCTCTCTAGGGAGCACATATTTGGGGTGCTTATGGGATTTGGGGTATGCACACACACATTTCAAGGCATGTTTTTCAAGCCACTGAGGCTAAGATTTAAATGGTGGTTAGTCATGTGGGATTTGGTTCCCTTAACCACCAGCGACAGAGCTGGCCCAATATCTTATTTTTTAACTTGCACTTTGCTGATCACTTATAATGTGGAATATCTTTTCATATGCGTGTTTACCGTCTCTTTTTGTGAGCTATTAGGTGAGGTCTTAGTATATTTTGGATAATAGTCCTTTGTTAAATTTCTTGCAAATGTTTTCCTGTCCATGGTTTCTCCTTTATTTTCTTGGCTGTGTCTTTCCCAAAGCAGAAAATTTTAGTTTGAATGAATTCCAGCTTATAGATTCTCTCTTTCACAGAACACACCTTTCAGTCATGTCTAAAAAAGTCATCATTAAATTCAAGGTCATCTGATTTTGCCCTGTGTGATCTTCTTGGAACTTTACAGTTTTATATTTTGCATTTGGGTCTCTGATCCATTCTGTTAATTTTTGATAAGGAACATTAGGCCTGTGTCCAGAGTCTTTTTGTCATATTTTCTGTTTATCTAGGTAGATACTAAAACACTGGTACTAAACCAACCATTTGTTAAACAAAATACCTTTTCTCCATTGTATTGCCTTAACTCCTTTATCAAAGATCAATTGTTTACATCCATGTTGGTCTGTTCCTGAGATCTGTATTCTGTTCCATCAATCTACTTGTTCTTTCACTAATTCCACACTTTCTAGATTACTGAAACTTTACAGTAAGCCTTAATGATAGATACTGTCAATATTCTGACTTTGTTATTATCCTTCAATATTGTGATGACTTTTCTTGGTCTTTTGCTTTTCTATGTAAACTTTAGAATCAGTATGTCAACATCTACAAAATAAATTTACATGATTTTTATTGGAATTGTGTTGAACCTATACTTCAAGTAGGAAAGAATTGACCTCTTGACAACATTGAGTCTTCCTATCCATGAACATGGAATTTATTCAGTTCCTATTTAAAATCTTTCTTCAGTTTTACAGTTGTCCTTGTATAAAGTTTGTCCATATTTTGTCAGAGTTCTACCTAAGTATTTCATATTTATGAGTGCTAATATGAATGATATATCTTATGTATGTTTTCTCTTTGTTTAATGATAGAGAGCATGTGCTAACATGTACATGCAAGATAGAGAACAAGCAAGTCCCCTTGATAGAGTCTTATCATGCCATGATCCTCTTTCTTCATCCTTCCAACTTCTCAGAATCTTGAGTGCCTATATATGTGCCTAGTGCTTTTTCACATCAACCCAAAGTTCCAAATCTGCAGTCTACTGTGTGGTTTCCAGCACTGCCATTCATATTCTATAGAGTGACATTTGGCTGGGCCAGTATCATTTTTATCATTTCAAATTCCTTTTGTTTTTTATTGGAATATAGGAATGCAATTGACTTTTGTGTATTAACCTTGTATACCTTGCAAAATTGCTGTATAATAGTTTCAGGGCTTTATAACTGTTTATGAATTCTCTAGACAAACAATTATGTCATTTGTGAACAAAGACCATTTTATTTCTTCCTTCCCAATCTATATTCTTTTTATTTCCCTTTCTTCTCTTATTGCTCTGCACTATCTAAGACTACCAGTACAATGTTGAAAAGCAATAGTGAGAGGAGGCATTCATGCCATGTCCTTGATTTTTGCAGGGGAAAGCGTCAAGTTTCTCTCCATTTAAAACAGTGTTAGCACAGTTTTTCAATCCATTCGTATGTTTGTGGATATTTGAGTTGATTTTATGTCTTAGCAATTGTGAATAATGCCGCAATAAATAAGGAGGTGCAAGCACTTTTCCAACTGAATGCTTTCCTATCCCTTGGGTAGTTACCCAGGAGTGAAATTGTTGGATTATATGGTAGTTCTATATGTAGGTCTTTGAGGAACCTCCTTATTTTTCTCCACAGTTGCCGTACTAATTTATATTCCTGCCAACAGTACAGTTCTCTTTTCACCTATATACTATGGAATACTACTCAATCATAAAAAACAACAAGACTCTGGCATTTGATACAAAGTGGACAAATATGGAAGATATACTGCTGAGTGAAACATACCAGACTATAAAAGAGAGACATTGTATGTTCCCACTTAATATATACCAAATATCTGTACTCTATGGAAGAAACTAAGAGATTGGAGGATATATGGAAAATGTCATGGACACTAGAGACAGTGTGGTAGGAGGATGCAAGGTAGGGCAGGGTGAGAGGAAGGGAATCAAAGAGAAAAATAGAAAAGACATTTAGGGGACACAGAAATGGAGGATTGTCTGTTGATGATAATGTATATGATAATATCTTGAACTGAACTGGTGTATAGTGTATTTAATGCTGGGAAAATTCATTTTATAATCTGTGGTATAAAATTTTTAAAAAGTAAAAAAATATGTATACATATTGACTTAATATTGATTTAATATTTTAAAATTTATACCTTTTATTTATTTATCAGTGGTTTGAACATGTGTATTTGAGGAAATGTTCATAACAGAAATGATACATCAAAAAAAGCAAGAATTATCTTTTCTGAACTTCAATAAATAAGTAAAACTGTTGGCTGCAGGATTTTTTGGTTATGGTGTATAATTCTCTCTGCACATGGTTGAAATTGATTTGTTAATATTTTGTAGAGGCTTTTTGCATCTATGTTCATGAAAGATATTTGTCATTTCTTTTCTCATAATGCCTTTGTGTGGTTTTGGTATTAGGATGATGGTGGCCTCAGAATAAGTTAGGGAGTACTCCCTTTGGCTCTGTCTTCTGAAAGACATTATAGAATATTGATGTAATTTTTTTCCTGAAATACTTGGTAGAATTTACTAGTGAACCTATGTGGGCTTTGTGCATAATGTTTTAAAAGATTAATTAAGGAAGGAATGTGGTTAATAGATTTTGACCTATTCATTTCTATTTCTTCTTGTGTGTTTCAGATTGTGTGTTTTAAGGAACTGATCATTTTTATCTTACCTTTCAAATTGGTGGGCATTGTGTTATTCGTAGTATTCTCTTATTATCCTTTCAATATCTACGAGATCTGTGATAATGTCCTCTCTTTAGTTTTTGACATCAATAATTTGAATCTTCTTTTTTCTTTTAGCCTGGCTAGAGGCCTATCAATTTTATTGATCTTTTCAAAGTACCAGCTTTTCGTTGCACTGACTTTCTCTAATGATTTCCTGCTTTTAATGTCATTGATTTCTGCTCTAATTTTTTATTATTTCTTTTCTTCTGCTTAGTTTGGATTTAATTTGCTCTTTTTCTAGTTTTCTAACATGGAGACTTAGATGATTGGGTTTTGATCTTTGTTCTTTTATAATGTATGCATTCAGTGCTATAACTTGCTCACTAGGCCCTGATTTCTTTGCATCACACAGATTTTGACAGGTTGGGTTTTCATTTAGGACAAAATATTTAAAAATTTCTCTTGAAGTTTCTACTGTGAGCCATGTGTTATTTAGAACTATGTTGTTTAACATCTATGTACTTTGACATTTTATTTAGAAGGGTATTGTTTAATCGCCATGTACTTTGGCTTTTTTTTTTTTTCCAGCTAGCTTTCTATTAGTTATTTCTTCTTTCATTCCACTGTGATCTGAGAACAGACATCATAGGATTTCTCATCTTTTCAATTTGTTAAAGACTGTATATGGCCCATATTGTGGTCTATTCTTGTAAATATTCCACAAGAGTTTGAAAAGAAGGTATTTTCTACTGCTGTTGAATAAAAATATTAACAGTATATAAATGTCTATTATATTCAGGTGATTGGTGGTATTGAGGTCAACCTTGTCCTTACAGATTTTTTTACCTGCTGGATCTGTCCATTTCTTTTCTTTCTTTCTTTTTTTTGTTATTGTTTGAGATTTCTTCTATAGGGCATGTGCACTCATTGGAAAGAGAGAGATAGAAAATGAGAAATCAACACCCCCGGGGGGTGGGGTGGGGTTTGGTCATGCTGCAATCCCTTCTCCTCCATTCTCCTCTTGGAATTTTGGGAAGGCACACAGACATGCCCAATGTGAGTTTTAAGCCACCAGGTCCAGGACTTGAACTGTGGTCAACTAAATGGGAGTCCAGCAACATAACTATTATGCCATCTGCTGGTTCCAGGTCTGTCCATTTTTGATACATGGGTGTTGTAATTCTCCAACTATAATGGTGGATTCATCTGCTTTTCTTTGTAGTTTTATCACTTTGGGCTCACATATTTTGACACCCTGGTGTAAAGCCAGTATAGTGATTTTTTTCTTAGTTTATCTGCCATGGGGCATGTGTGCTTTCTGGACAGAGACAGAGAGAGGGAAAGTGAGAAATTACCCTCCCCCATCCAAGTGGAAATGGTCACACAGCAATCCCTTCTTCTCCATTCTCCTCTAGGGATTTTGGGCATGCACATACACTTGTACGGTGTGATTTTTAAGCCACCAGATCCAGGACTCAAATCATGCTTGGCCATGTGGAAATCTAGTGCCTTAACTACCACACCACCTGCTGGCCCATGAGTATAGGGATTTTTAACCAAATATTTATGTCTCTCTATATCTAGCTTAACAATGATCATATAACTACTCTTATTTAAAAAAAAAAAAAACATAATATTATGCTACTGTAAGAGAATATTCAAATTATCTTAAGGGATATCTTTTCCTCTCATGTGCAAGAATGACTTCAAAACATGCTTATAATTAATTATCTAAATGCTTTAGCTGGAGACACTTTATATACATTCTCTCTGATCTTCCCAGTGATTGCTGGTTATTTTACTCTAGTTTTAATCTGATGAAAAGAATAAGGTTTGGAAATGTTTCTAAGGAAAATATAACTAGCAAATGGATAATTTAGTTGGTTTCAAAATCTTATCTGATTCTAAAATGCTTTCCACAATACAGTTCTCTTCCTCTTGCTCTTGCTTGATCAACATGTTTTCTATTACAATTTTCTTGACTGTCTAGTGCTTTTCAAATGTCCAAGGTTCTACCTCGTCTGCTGTAGTCGGCAAGCCTAGGGAGTGCCTTCCACTTGACATGGCCACCGTGTGCCAGTTGGCTCATACAAAGAAATCTGGTGTTTGTGACATCTGTGTTCTTATAGGCCACAGATAGATGCTCAACCTTAAGCATAGGGTTTGAGTCTCTTTTTGGCTTTGTATGAAAAATACTTTCAGCTACAATCTATCAAGTTAGAAACTATCTAGAGTATGTCCTTGAATCCTATTTTAGAAGGTAATAATATCTACGACATTGTAGATATTATTCCCTCCTTTATACAAAGGAGGAAATTGAATTTCAGAGAATTGTTGTGTCCATGAATGCAACTCTGGTAAGTAGCTGAGCCATACACTCTTGTTCAGTGCATGAATGAAGGAAAGGAATTCTCTAGTGCTTCCCCCTTTCTCTAAGTTCATGGCGCCTTCTCTGTTCTATCTTCTGAAGTTACCACAGTGAAGCCATTTCTTCAACAGATGACTGTATTCTTTGAAGATTAACTCTTTTTTATAGTTTTCCAAGAAAGACTGTGAGTCTCTTTTTGAACTACCCATTTTGTCTATTTGCTGCCCTTGGGTTACAGTGTTACCATTTATGAAAAGTTATCTTTCACTTTTCAGGAAAAAGAAGAGACGTTTCAAGAGTTTTATGCTTTGAAAAAGAATAAAAAGGACTCTTGGGACCAGCAGGTGGCATAATGGTTACATTGCTGGACTCCCACGTGGCCAACTGCCGTTCAAGTACTAGACCTGGTGGCTTAAAATTCATGCCAGGCACATGAACATATGTGCCCAAATGCCGATGAGAATAGTGGATAAGGCATGACCATCCCTCCTGGGGGTGGGGGTGATTTCTCTCTTTTTGTCTGTCTCTCCGACGAGTGTACATGCCCCAGAGCAATAATTTTTCTAAAAAAAGAAAATGAATAGTAAGGACTCTTAATTAGGTGGCTTCTAAGTTTATACAGTATAAATTTTTCCCTGCAGGTAGTTACTGGTGACTTCTTGTGAACTTGATAAAGGTGGTAGAGGCTAGTAGGTGGATTCCTGATGGGGAGAGGAGGAATTGACTAGAGGTTGAAAAATGGACTGGCAGCCTGATGGGAAGGCAGGTTGATTTAACAGTTCTACTAAATCACAGTACCCCCTAAGCATGTGGCTATCCCAGGTATGGTGCACACTCGATAATCTCCTTGGGTTTGGATGACAGACTTGAGTAAGTTTCCAAATCTGTTTCCTCACTAGTTGATAGAAGGGTCATGATAACACTTCCTATAGAGGACTGTTGAAAGGTTAAGTGAGAAAAATCTTTTGAAGCCCTTAGCCCAGTGTCTACATAGAGTAAGTGCTCAAAGGAGTGACCCACTGTCTTGGGTCTTGGTTTATGCCAACTGTTGCATGATTTTCACTGCCAAAATTTTTTGGTCTAGAAATAAATGATATGGTTACCTTCCTCTCAAATGCTACTGTTCTTCCTGTAAAATATTATCTATTTTCAATGTAAGCAACCAGAGGTTAGTGAAGATAAAGGAGCCAAGAGAACTGTTTAGCAGGATGTAGACAAGGTCAGGGGAAGTTTCTATGGGCACTCGTTGGGAGCTCCTGGGGTAGTCTGTGTATATTCTGAGTTCTAAGGGGTTCCCTCTTTTCCTTGGCTCTCAGCTGTCTATAAAGGGAAGAAAATCTACAGAGGCTAATGACTGAGTTAAAAATAAGTAATACAAATCTGCTTGCCCTCTCTCTCACTTCCTGACATAGTCTGAATATGAGGAAATCAGAGGAATACCTCAGTTACCTTACTGATTCTCACTTCCTGCATGCTCTGGTCATTTCCCTCCCTTTCTCATTAAACCTCATTTCCACAGCATATAATAGTAAATTTTATAATCTTGGTCTTTATTTTATGTTACCTAACTAGTTAATATATTGACTTTTCCCTTTTTTAGTGTAGTCTCAGCCTATCCACTCTGTTTATGTCTGTTTTTAATCCATCTTCCCAGGAGAAAACCAATGATTTTTTCCCTGAAGAATAACCACCTTTGAGAATAAGACCACACTGGTCTTTAAGTATTTGAAGGACCTATTATTAAGATCCTACCAAAGGGAACTCTCTGCTCTTGATAGCTATGCTATGGAATAATTAATGTGACATGGATATCACCACACTCTATTCTAAGGAACTAACTCCAGTTGAAGCTGAGCCCTTGGTTCTGTCACTTCCTCTCCACCCCTACATTGCTGCCCCTGTCCATATTGCTGCCCTTTCCTTCTGAGGAATGGGACTCAAAGTCTTTCCCATGCACTTCCTTAACATTAGCCCAAGAGCAGCATAGGATAGTTGGCTGGGAAAGCTGACAGTCCCTGTCCTAGGAACTATTTAAATGACACCATCCAGCTCAAAAAATACAGGGTATGCCAGGCCACAGGAGACAGAAGGCTCACAGGAGATCTTTTATTTTTAGGTTGGATAGTGCTTAAGAATTTAGGTGCTATAATAAGACCACCCGGGTACAAAGCCTGGCTTTCCTCCTTGCCACTGGAAAGACTTTGAGCAAGGTGGTGAAATTCTTTATGATTTTGTTTTCTCATCTACAAATTTATGACAATAATATTTACTGATATTTTTAAAGGGTTGTAGGTTATAAGTAAGGTACTTAGCAGAGTACCTAGTGACTACTGTTTACACTGTACTTAGCTAAGGAATTAGACACTTCTGAAGAGTTAGACTTCTTTACTATATGAAAAATGTAATTATACATGTTTCTGTGTATCTATCTATAGGTAAATCTTAGATATGAAAAGTTGGATGGAGTCAGCAGATGGTGTGGAGGTTAAGGTGCTATATCTCACATAGCTGATTCTGCAATTCAAGTACTAGACCCAGCAGCTTGAAAGAAACACCAGGCACTTGTGTGTGCATACCCAAAATCCCAAAAGGAGAATGGAGTAGAAGGAATTTTTGGCATGGCCACCCCTCCCTCCACCCTGCCCACTCCTGGGGTGATTTCTCAGTTTCCTTCCTTGTCTCTCTGGCAAGTGTACATACCCTATAGAACAAAAAAAAAAAAAAAAAGGGAATATAGATATTGCAAATAATATACTTTTTAGGCATGATGTAGCCAGGACTATACTCACATACATACATTCAAGTCCTATGTCTACTCATGAACTTATTGATATAATTATTAAAATAACTCTATAATAGTGGCATTATTTTAATTTTTTCTTTCCAAAAATAACCCCCACATGTGGGTAGACAACTGGACCCTCATGGGTAAGATCCTGGAACGTTCTTGAGTATACCAGGTGTGTGAGTGAGCACATGAACCTATGATCTGGGTCAGCTGAGACTGGAGATG
The DNA here is from genome assembly GCF_000334495.1 of Tupaia belangeri chinensis. Classification (NCBI taxonomy): domain Eukaryota; kingdom Metazoa; phylum Chordata; class Mammalia; order Scandentia; family Tupaiidae; genus Tupaia; species Tupaia belangeri. Next base: position 498,274 of record NW_006159787.1, read on the forward strand.
GATCACAACAGGAAGACTCTGTTGGGGGTGCCTATCTCTCTCTTTCTCTGTCTCTTTCTGTCCTGGAAGAAATAAACTTTTTTTTCCAGAGAGAGAGATTTTTTCTCTAGGGCATGTGAGCTTGCTAAAGAGATAGACAGACAGAGACAGAAAGTGAGAAATCACACACACACACACACACACACACACACACACACACCCCAGGGCGGGATAGCCACATCACAATCCTTTCTCCTCCATTTTCCTGTTGGGATTTTGAGCATACACACACACGCACACATGTACGCATGCCTGGTATGAGTTTAAGCCATCAAGTCTGGGACTTGAACTATGGTCAACTATGTGGGAGCCAGCTACATAGTCATTGTGCCATTGCTGGTTTCAGAAATAAACTTTTTAAAGTAAGAGAAGGAGGTTTAGGAAATGTAAGTAATTTGTGCAAGGTTACATAGCCCATGTACTGTGCAGTAGGATTTGAAGTGAGGTGGTCTCTCCAGAGACTATATTATCGACAAGACTACTAGATTATTCAAAAGTGGTTCAAATGTAGACTAACATGGAAAAACCAGCAGTAATTTCACATATCTTTACAAAACTTTTCATTTTCTTTTTGTAAAATATGTTCATTATGAGTATCAGAGAAGACAACATTATTTGGTTTATTTTAGACATGGGATAAATAAAGAGCAAAAGTCAATGACTTGCTTAGGTCTTAGCCATCCCTCTACAATCACAGACCACAAAAATAGAATCTTATTTGGAACTCCATACATGTTTGTGGAATGCACGAATAAATTACAATTGTTTTGCATCTTGTCCATCTTTTGATCTTGCTAGCAGACATTACCATATCCATCTGAGAAATGAGGGAATTGAGTTTTAATGGAGATCCATATCTTGCTCAAAGTCACAAAACTACTAAGGCACAAGGCTAGAATCCAATCCCCTTATTTCCAGAACTGTACCCATATCCACTTAACTTCTTGGTCCTGTGACATACAAATCAGAACACAGACAAAACGTGGGAGGAAGAAGTTCTTAGAGCTGCTATTCAAGACAGTTTGCTTTTCCTTTGGCATCTGTCACCACCCCTCCCCTTTTATGTTATTTTCTCCTTTTCTGGATGACTGCTCACACCCCATGGCAGGCAAGCTGATGCTCCCCAATAATGTCAGCAGAGGTCTAGTGCCTCCATTATGTTTGGTTAGGCAAGTTTCTTGTTCTGTAACAATCTGCAGAGAACACACATTATAAATCAGAGGACTATAGAAAGTTCAGGAATGAAAGAAATCTCTTGCAGACCCGAGGAGCTCACAGCTCATTTTTGGATCCCTGCAGGAAACAAAACAAAACAAAAACAAAATCGTGGCTTTAAAAAAGATGTTTTTTCTCTCTCTGAGAAACTTGTCTCTACCATTTGTTTGTCGCTTAATGTATTCTCCTTTGTGCTGGCTGAGCTTCAGGAAGGTGAGAGTGAGTCTGTTTTCATCCCTCAGGCTGAAAATGAGATGGGAAAGAACAAGGCAGAGTTAGAGAAGCTAGGATATGAGGAAAGTAACTAAGCTGGATAGTCAGTAGAGAATAATGATTAATCATGTAAATTTCAGCACCAAACTACCAGGCTTCAGATTCTGAGCCTGCCACTTTCCAACGCATAAGAAGTTTCATTATACAATGCACTAAGTTTAGTTTGGGATATCGTGAGTCTTACTATTGGGTCATCAGAGAAGTCATGATGTGTTAAATATGCCATGACTTCTCTGATGACCCAATAGTTAGTCAAATCCTTGGTCTTGAGATCCTGTGGTGGTTGGAAAGGTAGGATGAAGAGATGAATACCTGGTATTGTAACACTAACAAAAACTAATGTTTTTGCTGTAGCTATGTTGTACTAAGCACCTGCTCAGCACTTCTTAAGTGTTGCACCATAGTACTTTGTTCTTTTCCATTTGCTAGATTTATAGGAGTCCTCCAAAGGGCTCAATGTTCCTAGACTCAGAATTTCTTTTTACTCTTTGCCATGATATTTATTCTGCAATAATCTTGTCCTAACAACCTAAGTTGAATCTAAAAAAGTTAAGGTTTAGCTGGGAAAAGAGGGTTTATGATGAAATGTACAAGGAACTTAGAAAAGAGAAAGCTTTTCTTCTAAAGAAAACTATGAAAGAAAGCAGGAAACACTTTGCTCTTGCTAATTGTGATATCAATATGCTCAAGCTTGACCAGCATGTGAGAAAGATGTTATCATATAAACATGAGGCTTAAATTTTGCTAGCTTGAAGCTTGAACATAATACTTTCTCAAGTTCCCTAGGGTACCTAGGGTATTTAAGTCCCTATAGAGGTGCCACAATTGCTGTGGAAACTTCTGCATAGACATGCAGAGTTGTGTGGTAGCCACCACTGTGCCTTTGCAGGTCAAGTGGCATCCCTGGATATAGATCCTGGCAACTTGCTCTAGATGCTGGGTCCTATTTTTCACACTCAAAACTCAGTCTGGGGGTCATTCAAGAGGTGAGGAGGGAGGATTATGTTTAAGGAAGCAGAGTTGTGCAGTCAGGAAGTAAGCTGGACCTTTTCTAGGTTATAAATGCTTAGCCTATTTCTTGCCTAACACACAAATACCATCCTAGTGATACTCTTGGGCTGAATGAAAATGTTGTAATACCTGGAACACTATGACCTTGGTCACCACCAGGTTACTCTGCCTGCATTAATATATCAACACTTTTTTCCTTGATAATGGCCCTCTCTGGGCTTTTTCAAGACTCTGGGGAAAAGTGGCTAATATGTTCTCCCATCCCAGTAGACACATGCAGCACACAGATGGGATCTGAAAGGGAAACAGTTGGAGGCAGCCCTGAGGGATGGTATCCCCCAGTGGCTGCTGTATTACACCACTGGAATTGCACAGGACAAAGCTTACACATACTGTCCCCTTTCTTATTTCTGTTATGAGTTAAATTGTGTTCCTTCAAAATGTGTATGTTGATGTCTCAACCCTTAAGTAGTCTGAATGCAATTATTTAGAAATAATACTTTGGTTTCCAAAATCAATCGTGATAAAATGAAACCATTTGAGTAGAGTTTGAATCTTATAAGAAGAAGGGGGCACATGTGCACAATCAGCCATGCGAGGATAACACAGCAAGAAGATGGCCATCTATAAGCCCAGGAGAATGACCTGGAACAGATCCTTCTAGTATGGTCCTTAGAGGAAATGCATGCTGCCAGCATTTTGATCTTGTACAGTAAGGCTCCAGCACTGTGAGAAAATGAATTAGTTGTTTAAACCATTCATTTTTGCTTTTTTGTAGGGTCAGTCCTAGCAACTGAATGCAGGCCACTTCAAATAAGGAAAGAAACATAAACATATTTTGAAACATAGATACAAATTGAATCCCTTAGATCTCAGGTCCAACAAGATTACTTGCAGACTCCAAATTTATTTGCTATAATCCTCTCCTGTGAGATACTTTTGTAGTTTTTTTAATTACTTGCAGAAATAGCTACCCAGGGGACCAGCATGGCTATGTCATGATGGCTAATGTCACTGGACTGCCGTGAAGTTGACCATGGTTGGAGTCCTGGGCCTGGTGGCTTAAACTCATACCAGACACATGTGTGTGCATGCCCAAGATCCTGAGAGGAGAATGGAGGAGAAGGGACTGCAGCATGACCATCCCCGCCCCCCCCGGGGGGGGAGTTCTTGCTTTCTGTCTCTCTGTCTCTCTCTGTCTTTCTGGCAAGCTCACACGCCCTATAGGAAAAACCTCTCCAAAAAAAAGAAAAGAAAAGAAAGAAATCGCTACCCAGATCATACATAGCTCCTAGATACATAGCACATGTTACAAAAGCTCTCTGCCTTCCCCATGGGGCCTTTCTTGTAACCTGAACTGGAGCTATTTATTAGGCATTCAAGGTCTTTGCAGTTCTTTTAGTCTACTCTGGGTGTGGTATGTGCCCAGGTTCACAAATCAGACAAATATGGTCCTGACACTTACTAGTTATTTGATCTTAGGGCTTGTCATCTAACCTTTCAACACTTAGTTTGTCTACTGCAAAAGGACATGAGATTTGTCTTAGCTCAGAACACTCTAACAAAGTTCCATAGACTGGATATGTTACCATCAACAGAAACTTTTTCCTCACAGTTCTGGAGGCTGAGAGGTCTGAGATAGAGTACCAGTATGGTTGGTTCTGGAGAGGGCTGGTTTTGGAGTTGCAGACCACTGTGTTCTTGCTGTGTTCTCTATTACAGACACTTCTTCAAGGCCACTGATCCCATTTATGAGGATTCTACCATTTTGACCTAAGTGTCCCCCTAAAGGTCTTACCTCCTAATAATGTTACCATGGGATTATGGTTTTAATATATAAGCTGTGTGTAGAGGCTGGGAGAAGGGCAAACACTCAATCCATTGCAATGATAGACACTCTGGGATCTTTCAGAGTCATGCATGTAAAATGCCTGGCTCGCAGTATGACACATGGTAACCACTCAACAAATGTTCAGGCGGGACTGGTCTGAGAAGCATTTCATGTTGGGCACATTCTCTTTACAAGACAAATGATATATAGTGATTGACTGTTTAAAAAAATTACAATCTGAAAAAAATGATAAAAAGCTATTTGATGACAATGATGTGGATAATAATGTTTTTGTCTTAATTGACATGCATGGTATTTGTACTGGAAAAAATGTAATACACTATAAAGATAAAACAAAACAAAGCACACAGAACAATTTAATGAGCAAAAACTATGTACTATAGTATATGCTATTTATTGTACACACCAGTCTTTCAATTATTTTATTTCTACTTTACAGATAAGAAAATAGAGGTTTTGAGAATCTAAATAACTTAGCCAAGATATGTAAGAGTTTAATGTAATTCTAGAGTTTTTAAATGAACATCATAAAATTATCCTAACACAATTAAAACAGTGACTAGATAGGGAAAAAAGTGCACAACTTTGTTGTAAAAGGAAAATGTTTTCATTTTAAAAAGCAGAAAATATGTCAACAGAATTAAAAATAAATGACCTATAATCTTACTACCTAGAATTCACTTCTAAAATTTTTATTGATTAAACAATAATTATGATTGTGATAGGAAACCTTTAGTCATTCATACTAATGCAAAGGAAAGAAAAGGGTGAAGAATGTAAAAAATATTTCTGTCTGCTTTGTGTGCTTTGGGGAGTAGAAAATTAACCTTTTTGATCATATTCTGCATGGGCTAATTACTAAAATTAGTTTTCCTTTCCCAACTGATCCCAATTCAGGGCAGTCTCAGAAGCATTTTGGTGACGGGGGATTAAACATGTGCTGTGGCTAATTCAAGAAGTGGGGATGCTACACATAGATAATTAAGATCTGCCTACATAACAAAAGCTTGCACTTTGTTGTAGTGTGGGCCCTCTCCAGCATTTCAGATACTTTGTCCTCAAAGCAATCTTGAGAGGCAGATTGGATGCAACTTGCCAGACATTCCTTGTGAGACTGAGTTGCTCCAGCATATGCTAGGATGTTCAGGAAATAGTCTCTGATTTTAAGAGCACATATACTCTACTGAAAGAAACAGGTCCACCTATCACTAACTTTCATAACAGTAATAATTATTGTTAAAGTTAACATTTATTGAGCACATATTTGCCCTAGGCCCAGGTCTGTTTTAAGCATCTTAAATGTATTAACTCATCTAATTTTCATCTAAAGCACAGTGGAACATGGGGAAAACACTGCACTTACAGGAGAAGGAATGGTTTATCCTCAAGTGGGAGCACAGAAGGGCTTCAAGGACTTTTGTCACAGCTGAATTCTCACAGGTTTTATGGCTTATCTTTCCAAACCTGATCTTATACATCCCCCAAGAGTGGAGGCACATTAAACTGTGGCTGTGGGTGGGTATCTTCCAGCTGTTCCTATTGATTCCTCTTCTTGGTGGGGGTGGTGGTGACTGCCTCACTTACAATGAGTCTCCTCCTTTACAAAGTGTCTCCCAACAAGTGGGGAGGAATCTCACTGTGACAACCAACCGATGACACTTCCTCTCTGGACATACCTGATTAGAACAGGTGTTGGCAGGGCAAATCAAGCTGGGCCATTCAGAGCCTTACAATGTATTATTTAAATCAAAATGATGGAAAGAACATCAATTTTCCTCTGGTAGTGGAAACCAAGGAAGGTAGAATTGGAGAACTGTTGGTAGTTGTGATAGCCATAAAGATAGGCCATGTAGAACTCCAGCTTAAATGACTCATGGACACAGAGTGCCAACTGCTAGACCCATGTCTGCTGCCCTGGTCATGTGGAGGCCACATTGCTCTCAGTCAGTGATAGAGTATGGCAGGTATAGGAACACATACTCACTTCCACAAGACAGGCAATTTTGTCTCCAGGACTCCTCATTAGCATGGCTGAAACTGTGTTAGAACCACAATTAGCTGAGATTTTACCTAACCAACACTTTTCCTCTCTGCTCACCTTCACAGGGATCTGACCTACACCTTGGTGTAATATATCTTCTTGCCTTTTCTGATTGTACCTCCTTATTCCCTTCAGGCTTTTCCTGGAAGACATGTCTTACTCATCTGAGTCTATTTTGGCATCTGCTTCTAAGTGAACTAATATTTGCAATTTCTTTCATATAGTCTTTTAGCCTTGCAAACCAATGTCTTCACATGGTAACAGTAGTTGGAGAAGCCCCTGTGAGCAGGGACTTAAGTCTCATATTTACTGAAGTCAAATCAGCTGTAGCAAGCCAGATAGCTAAGGCCAGAGCCTATGTAGAAGAGAGTTCCACAGAAGTGTGGATTTCCAAAGGTAGATTCATTGGCCATGATCAGTATAATATTCTGACACAGCTGCTAACCAAGCACAGGTACCTGCATTTTCCATGCATTGCAATCTGTAGAAAGGTAGTTTCACATGTTGCCTCCTAGGGAAAAACAGTACCAAAAAGATAAATGCTGGAGACAAAGATTGTTCAGAAAGCCATTATAAATGGAAGCAATTTTTAGAAAAGAAGATTTGTTTGTACCTACTTGGGTCATTGAAATCATCCTTCAGGTGGTAGGACTAACATTTCTAAATCTTCTTTAATATATGAATACAAAATGTAACAAGGACAAACTGAAGCCTTGGTAATGCCAAATTAAATGTTACTTTAATGTGAACCGTGGTCTGTGGGCAACTCTGCGTTCAGGGTATCACCTATGAGAGTATCCCACAAAAGACCATGTAGAGCAGAAGCCAAAATGAGTTCTAATATTAGAGAACACGGAGGTGGGAGGCCTAGGAAGGGCACTGTACTGTTGTTTGGTAGGAAATTAGGGATCTAAGAAGGTGTTACCTTTGGGAACCTTTTCTATGAATTTCACACTGCTTCCTCTTCATCTTGTTAAACTAGTCTTAGCACCCATTGTGTTGCTTGAGAAGCTGAAAAGGAACCATATTTAGAGTAATTGCAATTTCTCCAAGAATATTACTCTCCTGAGAGTGCAGAGATTGCACAGAAATAGATGAACTTTGCAGTCAGAAGATTTTTGAGATGAGTCTTGATTTTGCTACTCACCTTCTTGATCCCCATTTTAAAGTCATGGGATTCTTAATTTTTTTTTTTTTTTTTACATTTTATCCTATGTGTCATTACAGCATGCCAAATTAGTTTCTCCATTATGAAACACTGTACATTGCTTCAGTCAAAGATACTACCATACATATAACTATCAATAGATAATTTTCCACTTTGGAGTCTTTTAAATGTTTTGCTTCTTTCTTTATCCCTTGATTCCCTCCATCTTACCCTCCCTCATTCCCCATAGTGCCTCTAGTATCCACAGTTGCTCTCCAGGTCTTTAAACCTTCAAATCTTTCAGTTTCACCATAGAGTGCAAGCATTCTGTACATATTGAGTGGGAACACATGCTACCTCTCTTTCACAGTCTGGCTTGCTTCACTTAGTACTAAATCTTCCATATTTGTCCACTTTCTATCAAATTTCAGGTTCTTTTTTTTTTTTTTTTTTATGGCTGAGTAGTATTCTGTAGTGTATATGTGCCACACTTTTTCAATCCATTCATCTGTTTTTGGACATTTGGGTTGGTTCTGTGTTGTAGCAACCGTGAATAATGCTACAATAAATGCTCTTTGTTAATATTCTGTGAAATAAGGGACCAGCAGGTGGCATGGTGGTTAAAGTGCTGAACAGTCCCACATGGCTGACCACAGTTCAGGTCCTGGACCTGGTGGCTTGCTTTCTCACTGGGGGCCAGCAGGTGGCATGGTGGCTAAGGGCACTGGACTCCCATGAGCTGTGGTTCAAGTCCTGGATCTGCCAGCTTTCTCTCTCTCTCTCTCTCTCTCTCTCTCTCTCTCTCTCATTCAGTCCCTCTCTGGTCAGATTTAAATAAATAAATAAAGTTCAATAAAATAATTATTTTAACAAAATTCTGTGAAATATAAAGCATACTGTATGTGCTCATTGCATGAGATTTTTAAGTGAAGTATGTACTTAAAATGCATGTTCCATTGGGAACATGGCGATCATCCTGAGGGCTTTATAGATTGGTAAGTACTCATGTGTATGGCTTTAAGTTTTTAATTGCCACTCAAAGCAATAGAAAGAGAGTGAATGATTGATTCTGTATTGTATGGAAAGAAAAAGACAATTCCTTCACTCTGAATTCTTTTGAGAAAAGCTGAGATGATGCTGTGTCTTGAAGAATTTTACCAACTCAAAGTCTTTCATCCTAAGTGAAGAGGTTTACAAACAAGGTGCCTCATTCATATACTGGATTATCAAAACAAAGGGAGAAGGCTAGACCTTAGTGACCCTTCCTTTTCCCCAGTTCACTGCCCCACATTTGTATAATCTCCAGGGCCCATTTCTTGAAACTCACATTATTAGAAATGTTCTGTGGTGACACCTTAAGTAGGGAACATAAAATCTCACTTGGCATTAGCATTGATTCTGGCCTCCAGGTGTTACTTCATCTCAGGAGATGATTTTTAATATTTGCTTGAGTTACATAACCACATACATTTGAGAAAGTTACAATTAATTTCCAGCTAAGCTGCATCAGCACTAAGTCAGACAGTGAATAAAATAAAGGCCTCTTAAAAAAAAAAAACTAAAAAGAAAAAGTCACTTTCCTTTCTACAAACTAAATTGATTAGCTCAAGGTTTCATAGTGGGTGGGTGAGTCAGGGACAGCTCACAAACTCAAGCTCATCTTCTGGGCAGTCATAGAGGTTACACCAGCCATAAAAAAAAATCTCAAGGCATTTGTGCATAACATTAATGAGACTGTGGATCAGGTGAATCTACAAATCCCCAGATGACAAGTTACAAATTAGGTGAGCTGCCTCTGGCCTCCTGGAGAAAGAGAGCAGGGTTCTCCTGGAAAGGTACAAACTGATCTTCATGTCTGATTATGAGAAGATGCTGATGTTCAGCTCAAAAAAGTCAGGTGGGGTAGCCCTTTGTAAGGCTGTCTCTTTTGTCCTTGCTACATCCTCTTTCTGAGACTATTACCTTACAACTCTTACACCCTGCATTTAGGTAGCCTTCACAATCTGTTGCTGTCTCATATGAAGGTTTATGTTCTTTTTCTTGACTAGAGGATAATGTGACACCCACTGAGAGGGCATCCAAAGTCCTTCTTAGAAGGTTCTCAATCCTCTTTTCCTACCTTCTCTCTGACCACTCTATTTTCTTCTTTTTGGATAAGCAAGCAACTGGACTCCATAGAATTTTACTCAGGCATTTCTTCCTGCAGTTTCTTCTGCCCAGAATATTTTCTTGCTGTTTCTCTACCTGAAATTATTATATTAATCCTCAAAAAAGCAATGTATTTCCTTTTTGGGGGGGAGAAGTTTTCACTATAGGGTGTGTGCGCTCACCAGACAGACAGACAGAGACATAGAAAGCGAGAAATCCCCCCCCACCCCCGCCCCAGTGGGTACCGCCACGCCGCAATCCTTTCTCCTCCATTCTCCTCTCGGGATCTTGGACACACACGCACACGCGCCCGGCGTGAGTTTTAAGCCACCAGGTCTGGGACGCAAACCGCAGTCAACTACGTGGGAGTCCAGCTACATAGCCATTACGCTAACTGCTGGTCCCAAAACAATGTATTTTCAACATCATTCATTCCCTTCCTTTCATCTTCTAACTGATGGGATTAATCTCACTGTCCATTACAGCACTCAAGCATTGTATATTTCTTACTCATTACAGAGACTTAGAATTAAAATAAAATAAAATAAAGTCATTCAAAGTGACATCTCATTGTCTACATCAGATATTCCTTTAGATTTAGACTCAAATGTTTTTCAGATATTTTCTGTGATTCCCCCTATTCTCAAACATAATGTAGGATGATGTTCAAAGATGTGGAATCAGGGGCCAGGGACACAAATTTCTAAATTATTATGAAAGATGTGGAATCAGGGGCCAGGGACACAAAGTCCTAAATTAATATAAAGAGAAAATAAGACAAAATACAGCATATCAAAAATTGATGGTTAAATTTTGTATCAATTTGGCTATTATATGCAGTTTTTTTTTTCCATCAAGCACTAGACTAGATGTTGCTATGAAGGCATTTTATAGTTGTTATTAGCATCTACTTGTAGACCGACTTAAAGTTTACCATTGCTTTAAGCATAGGTGATTACCTTCAACACTGTGGGTGCAACTCATCCAATCAATTGCAAGCCTTGATATTGAGATTTCCTGAAGAAGGAATTCTGTTTCAAGTTGGTAAGATTCAACTTCCACCTTCTGGGCTCTCCTATAGATTTGAGATACAAGACTTCAAAATGAACCCCTGCCAGAGTTTCTAGTCTATCAGTCTGCCCTTCAGATTTCAGAACCAATTCCTTACATTTTTTTTTTTTGAGAGGTTTTTGCTATAGGGCGCATACGCTCGCCAGAAAGACAGAGAGAGACAGAGAGATAGAAAATGAGAAATCACCCCCCAGGGGGATGGCCATGCCGCAATCCCTTCTCCTCCATTCTCCTCTTGGGATCCTGGGCACGCATGCACACGCACCTGGCATGAGTTTAAGCCACCGGGTCTAGGACTTGAACCACAGAACTACATGGGAGTCCAGCCACATAGCCATTACGCTAACTGCTGGTCCCCCAATTCCTTAAAATTTTTTATACACATACGCTCTCTTGGTTCTTTTTTCTAATGACCCTGACTGATACACCAATTAAGTAGTTACAAAGAGAGCAGAAGCTAAGGCATAGAACCAAAGTAGATTTAAGAAATAAGAAAGCTAAGAATCAAGGAATAGCATAGAAAGTGATTGGTAGAAACATTTAACTTCCAAAGGTAAGATGTAAATGATTGTCTAGGCCTTTTATTTGTCTAAGGTTTGTATAAGTCAGTTTTGTGATTTGGGGGACATAATAGGTAATCAGAGTTGCCAAATGAACATATGAATGTGTTGTGAATGAATGAATATTTGCCTTCTTTTCTCTTCACAACAAATTGATAGAAATATCAGGAATCAGCGATTCTGGGACAATTTTGATTCCTGATAAAAGTAATCATCAACTAAGGTAACACTTTTAAAATTTTTATTTAACTTTGTTTATTTTAATTTGACCAGGGAGGGACAGAGCAAGAAAAAGACAGAGATAGAGAAAGCAAGAAAGCAAGCCACCAGGTCCGGGACTCAAACTGTGGCCGGCCATGTGGGAGTCTAGCGCCCTTAACCACCATGCCTCCTACCAGCCCAGGTAACTGGTTCTTTTTACATCTTTCAGAGTCATAACTAGAAAAGTGGACTGACAAAATTACACTGAAATAAGGTAACGGAATTTGAATTTGTGAAGTGTCATCATAGTAAGTGGGGAAGCTTTCTCAGCTGAAGGATGAGGCAGGCAAGCAGATACTGGCTGCCCACTGGTGCCTGCTTTTGTAGCTTCTTGTTGAAACCATCACAGAAGCTATGAAGGGCCTGGGGCACTCCTTTGCTACACACATCATCCTTCTAGTAACATCTGCTCACTGGGCTAAGGATCAATTATCTCCACAGAGGACGTATTGCTGCCAGTCCTCACGGCAATAACTCTGCATTCTGGGCCAGCCTTGGATAACATCCCATGAACTTGATTTTAGCCTCTGGACATCATTTAATCTCAGTCAAAAGGTTTTACTCTTTTTCCCTAGGTATATGCAGAATGTATACCTCAGAAGTGGCAGACCGTATTGTGGTTTGTAAGAGTTGGGAACTCATCATGAATTGCAGAGCTTAGTTGAGGACTATGTACCTATGACCATGATAGGTACAGGGGTCAAACCTCCCTTCCTGCCAAAGCTATATTTTGCTGCCATTTGGAACTTCCATATTATACTTTGTTCTTCCATTTAACAAACATTTATTGAGCACCTACTGTTTTGAAGGAGTTATTGAGAGAGAGAAGGCTACAAAAAGAGCCAGATATAAAACCTCTCTAACAGCTACCAGAAACACAAATTGTTGCATCACAAAAGTAGCATGGCCAGATAAAGAGAGAGAGATTAATACATGGGTATTTGAGGAGACAGAAGGCCAAGTTACTTCTAATAAGGGCATTTAATCCAAACCTATGTCAGGAGACTTCAAAAAGTTTATGGAAAAATGCAGAGTCCTAGTTTACTACGTCGTATCTATTTTTTTAATTCTGTGTATAGTTTTATTATAATATGCATTTCCATGAACTTTAGAAGGACTTCCTTGTATAGTCATGGCATTAATTTGCAGAGGAATATAATGCATGAATAAAATTATAAAAGGCATTCTCTGGGAAATGCCACTGTCAACCTTTTAGAGTTATTTTTTCCCTTGAGAATTTTATATTTATCAATACTTTCCAAGTTATATGCCTCAGAGACTAGATTTCTGCAAGAGGTTAATCAGCATTCTGAAGAAATATGGATTCTCAGGTCAAATAAATTTGGGATTAAGAAAACTGCATATTTACTCCCTCCTCTCTTATCCCTGAGAGATTTCTAATCAATTCAGGTCAACTCTGTATATTTCGAAATGCTAGGAAATAATATGTTTACATGTTAGAAGTTCAAAAATGTACAGCAGGAAAAAATCTAATTAGAACATATTGAAAGGGAGAGGTAGGATGACTTTATGGTGGCATCAAAGATGATCCTGGGGGGAATAGAATGGACTGTTGTTGAGAACAAGTGTTCTTCCTTTGGCAGACTCTTCTTGCCTGTTATTGTGTCTGGCCCTATCCTTTTTTAGGACTGACCTCACCTTTGTATCTTTCCTTGTCATTTCCTTGGGTGAAGAGCCAGAAAAGAGAAAGCTCCTTTCCCCCTCACCCCAGCGCTACTATGCAACTCCACTGCTGGGGTTTCTCTGAAGCGATTCCCAAGTTCTGGGACTTAATGCCTGACATTCCAAAGGTTTCCTTTGGTACTGCTGGTTATGTCCCCAAGTAGAAATTTTTCAGGATTGCTTAGTAAGAGTTGACTGACTGAACTAAAGGATATTCTGTTTGCTATTGATGGAGTTCCAAAATTGGGAAAATCCATTCAAGAAGGGCTTTATATAGTATTGCCAGATTAATCAGGAAATGAGTGACAATTCCAATAGTGTTCTTGAGTATGAAACCACAAAGAAGATTTCAAGTAATCTGAGAGGTTCAAGGATATTTATATAAGACAGTGAACGAGAGGGAAGTTTATCTACCTTGAGTTACCTTTCCTATCAAGAAATTAAAAAGGAAGAGAGGAAAAGGATAGAAACATAGAGAAACAGAATGAGATAAAAAATGTTACTTCCTTGTGACCAGCAGATGGTGTGGTGGTTGAGACAATAGACAGTCACATGACCCAGATCTTGGACCCCCACATGGCCCAGACTCAGTGGCTTAAAAGTCATGTGGGTATGTGTGTGTGCATGCCCAAGATCCTATGAGGAGAATGAAGAGAAGGGATTGTTGCATGGCCATCCCCCCCAGAGGGTGATTTATCACTTTCCCTTTCTCTGTTTCTCTCCAGCAAGACTACACACCCCATAACAAAAACCCTATAAAAAATTACTTTCTCATTTGCTTATCTAGTCCAGAATTCAGTAATCTTAACTGCTTTTATCTGAAGTATTGCTCCTCTCCCTCCCCTTTCCTTCTGCATGCCTTCATTCTCTGATACCTATACACATATATACATGTACCCCTTACTTATACTGTGGCTTCAACCTGGGCCTTCTAGAAAATTCCCTATTTTTTAAAAATTAAACTTTTATTATCTAACTCAGCTCCCTGCCTTTGAACAGATAATATGGTCATTCTATTACAAAGCTAGGATACCAAAAAACACTAGCACCTAACAAATTTTCATTTTGTTACTGGTAGAAAATATTAAATAACTTAAAGGGTTTTTTTTAAAGCTGATTCAATAATAACTTGACTATTTCCAATTTATGAGTTAGTTCTAGTCCTCCCACAACGCCCTTTCTTACCAGAGTTTCCTCTAACCACTCTCCATATTCCTAAAGCATGTTGGCAACAGCCTCATGATAGTGCAGACATCTTGCTTTATTTCTGGGTCTTGTGTCTTCTCAATTACTGATGAAGTCCTAGTCCAGCATGTTATTTATTTATTTGTAGAAAATGTCAAATTTTTGTTCAACAGTTAGTGACTAGACTTGTTTTGATTGTTCATTCAGTACCTGCTCAATTTCCTGATATTGGCCATCTTTGGTAAGTAGCAGTCTTGTCCTCCTTCAGCTCCTAGTTTGAGTGGTCTGCTCGTGTGCTCTGACATAGAGTTTTCCCTGGCCCAGCCAAGAACATCCACAAACAGGAACTTAGATCTTTTTAACAAAATCCTTTTCTCATGGGTATGATGGACCTTTATGTGGTTTTTCTTAATAAGACAGAAATATAAGATGATGGTCAGGACCAGCAGTTGGCATAATGGCCATGTTGCTGGACTCCCATGTAGTTGACCGCAGTTTGAGTCCTGGACCCAGTGGCTTAAACTCACGACAGACGCATGTGCGTGTGCGCCCAAGATCCTGAGAGGAGAATGGAAGAGAAGGGATTGCGGAGTGGCCATCTCCCCAGGGGGTGATTTCTCACTTTCTGTCTCTCTGTCTCTCTCTGTCTTTCTAGCAAGCATACATGCCCTATAGAAAAAAACTCTCAAAAAAATTTTTTTTAAAAAGATGATGGTCTTAGGCCCATCTGATGCCAAAATATGCTCATCACCAACCCCATTCATCTCTATCATCACCAAAATGGTGGAGTAGGTTATCTTTGACAACCTTAGCTCATAAGAAAAAAAAAAAAGAGAGAGAGAAACCTTGAACATTTTGTAAGGGAAACAACCAATTTCCCTACTCTAGAAGTACTTAAATTTCTTGGATTTCTCCTACTATTTGCCTCAATTCATTTATTTGTATAGAAAAGAAGTGGTATGCAAGACACATTTTTATGTGGTTTCTTCTATTAATTCTTCAGGGTAGACAGAAAATGTTTCCCTGTTAGCATCTCTGAGCAATAACTTCTGACTTATATAGTTTTAATGCCTTTAGAACTTAGAATAATGGATGACCAAGTCATGTGGCCACAGTTGTTATGTTGCCATCCCTATGTGTTTATAAGCATTTTCCAGAGACTTCCTCCATTTGTTACAAATTTTTTTTTCTTTTTTTTTTTTTGGAGAGGTTTTTGCTATAGGGCACATGCGCTCACCAGACAGACAGAGAGAGACAGAGACAAAAAGCGAGAAATCACCCCCCAGGGGGGATGGACACGCCGCAATCCCTTCTCCTCCATTCTCCTCTTGGGATCTTGGGCACGCACGCACACGCACCCAGCGTGAGTTTTAAGCCACTGGGTCTGGGACAGGAACCACGGTTGATTACATGGGAGTCCAGTGGCATAGCCATTACACTAACTGCTGGTCCCACCTCTCCAAAAGAAAATATTTTTCATTTTCATAAACAGCATCTTACTTTTGACTTAACCATAATCCTGAAATTTTTTTCTGCCATGTACCCCAAGTGTTGAGACAGGGTGGAAATATATGTATTTTCCCAAGACATATATTTGACTAGATGATAATATTTAATAACATAGAAGGGAATTACACAGCTGAAACATACTGTTTAATACTATACATGAGTCACCTATAGTCCCCTGGCTATACTCCTGCACACTGTTACCCCACTGGCCATGTAATCCCCAATATGTACCATACAATAGGCTGTAGAGGCCTGTCTCCCCTACAAGCTGAGCCAGAAGAATAGGGCAAACATGATTAACATTAATTTCCTGCTCACACAAAATTTTAAATAGCATTATAATTAGAGAACAGCTTTATTTCAAGTCAATTTCAGGGATCCACACTTTCTTGCCTTCAGACTCTGCTGTCTTCAAAATATGCTTGTCAAGAAGACTGTGGTCATTTGCTTGAAGCCAGAGAAAAGGGCAGAAACCTCAAGGATCAAATGTAGACATTTTTAATGGGTCAAGCCTGGAACATTATTTTTTTTTTAATGTTCCATTGGCTAGAACTCAGTTATAAGATTGTATCGACCTACAAGAAGTTCTGGAAAATA
The DNA here is from genome assembly GCF_000334495.1 of Tupaia belangeri chinensis. Classification (NCBI taxonomy): domain Eukaryota; kingdom Metazoa; phylum Chordata; class Mammalia; order Scandentia; family Tupaiidae; genus Tupaia; species Tupaia belangeri. The sequence goes on from NW_006159787.1 coordinate 514,866, forward strand.
CAACTCACGTACATGCCCAGTAACCAGTTTCAAAGGGAAAAATCAGTCACTCTCCACTGTGTAACTATCAAGGTACGCAAAAATTAAGAGACAACAACTCTCCTCTCCATAAGGATAACCTTTTATGAGATTAGCCTCATTATCCATTCTGGAATAGGAGCTTAGCTTTATATATGCTAGCCTGAAAGACCAAGAAGATACCATTTATTAAAATATATATATATGTGCCCAATGGTGACTGTTTATCCCATTTCCTGAAAAACATATACTATCTAGTTTTCAGAAATAGTGATATCAGGACCAGCAGTTAGCATAATGGCTATGTGGCTGGACTCCCATGTAGTCGACCGTGGTTCGTGTCCCGGACCCAGTGGCTTAAAACTCATGCTGGGCGCGTGTGCGTGCATGCCCTAGATCCTGAGAGGAGAATGGAGGAGAAGGGATTGCAGCTGTGGCCATCCCCCCTAGGGGGTGATTTCTCGCTTTCTGTCTCTCTCTGTCTCTCTCTGTCTGTCTGGCGAGCACACGTGCCCATGGCAAAAACCTCTCCAAAAGAAAAAAAAAAAAGAAATAGTGATGCCCAGTTCAGATGTTGTTATCACTATTATACTATAAACATAAATATGTTTATCTTTTCACTATTTATAATTAGAGGGTAATGATTTCCCCCCTCCCCCCACCATGGATAACAGGAGCTTCTCATTATCCTTATAAATAAGTATTTTAGAGCTACAAGCTTAGTTTTTCTTAACTAGAATTCAGGAATAACGATGAGACAAGGGTCATAATGCTTTGACTAGGGAGTTCCTTCAAGGCATTTATGTGGATAGAACATAGAGTTAGTACAATCATTTGTAACAAGAAAATAACTGGTGAACTGATATCTGTACATTGCAACCTAAATGACTGAACTCAATTTCCTACAACAAACATCCTAACAAATACAATGTCCTATAACAACATACAATAAACACAAAATGTTCAGTAACAACATATAAAGTATTTGTGCAGTAATTGTACCCTCAAGGTTAAGGATTATATTGTATAAAAACGATAAAACATGGTACTTCCAGAGCAGAATCTCGTAGGGGAGGTTTTGGTCATTCTTGGTAGACAAACTACCTGTAAACTCTACCTCCTAGTGTCAAGATATATTTAGTGGCTTTATTAGAACATTTACCTATCTGATGTTTTGGGTCCTCAAAGGTATTTTGTGTCATCTATGAATCCTCTAAAGATTTCTCACTTCAATTATGACTTGCAGTCAGTGATTTCAGTACAAATCATTTGTGATTACTGAATACAAAGGTAGGGATTTGCAATTATTTATTCCTATACCTTGTTCTTAGAAAATACCGCTAAGATTTAGGCACTGCAATTTCTGAACATCATACTAGAGACTTGGTAAAAAGCCAAAGTGAGAGTATTTACTCTCTTTATCCTTCCTTTTGTTTGCTCTATTGAGTGAATTAACCCTGCTCAGAGTCTATGTGTGCATGTGTGAGTACTAGTCCATTTTCAAGATTCTTCATTACAAGCAATAGAGATTGACCCGGGGTAACTTAAGCAGAAAAAGTATTTGTGGAAAGATAGCATTTGACTGTCACACAGATGGACATCCTAGAGAAACAAACTTACAGAGGCAAAGGTCAAGGGAGTCAGATTAGAAAGCCTGCAACCAAAACCATAGGATAGCTTGGTTAGGGCACTATAGCCACCACAGTTGGTTACCACTCCCAGCATTTGTGTTCCTGGCAGCTCTGGACCGTAGCCATCACCTCTAATGCACCTGGAAAGAATTCTGTCTCCCTCCTGTTGGACTTCGTTCGAATTATCTCCACTTGAGCTTTTGATTCCTGGACACTGAAAGGTAAGCCCCCACTTCTGCACAAAATTCATACGATGTTGGAGTCTCCAAGCCCCATAAGAGGTTCAAATATGAGTTAACCAAAAGCAAAGGCACCAAATGTCTACTCTGTTGGATTGTGACGTGGGGTCTGACTTTACTTTTATTTTATTTTTTTGAGAGATTGTTGCTATAGGGCATGTGTACTCCCCCCAGAGATAGTGAGAGACAGAGATACAGAAAGCAAGAAATCATTCCCAGGGGAGAATGCCCACACTGCAATCCCTTCTCCTCTGTTCTCTTTCTGAGATCTTGGGCACACACGCAAGTGTGCCCAAGTGTGGGCTTCAAGCCACCGGGTCTGAGACTTGAACCATGGTCAACCATGTGGGAGTCCAGTGACGTAACCACCAAGCCACCTGCTGGTCACCTGACTTTACTTTTTTTTTCATGCTTAATTCACTTTATTCTCGCTGTATGAAAACCCTATGTGGTGGCCACAGCTGGAGCCTGGGTCCTCTGCATGGAGACCCTGGTGTGGGTCTTGACAAGACAGTCGGTGAATTCCTGATACGGAGACTTGGTGAACACGGTCTCTTTCCAGGGGTCAGGTAGCTGTAGGTCTTAGAGATGGCATCCAAAGTGGCCTTGACGAAGTTGTCCAGGGTGGCAGTGCAGCCCTGAGCTGAGGTGTAACAGTCACTGATGCCAGCCATCAGCAGCAGCTTCTTGGGCACAGCAGTGGAGATGATGCCAGCGCCTCTGGGGGCAGGAATGAGGCGCACCAGCACAGAGCCACAACGTCAGTTACCTTGCAAGGGGCAGTGTGGGGCTTGCCGATCTTGTTCTCTAATAGCCTCCCTGCACTGGTACAATGGAGAGTTGGCCAGGATGATGGTCCCTCGGATGGCAGTAGCCACCTCTTTGGAACACTTCACGCCCAAACCAACATGGCCATTGTAGTCCTGAAGGCAACAAATACCTTGAACCTGGTCCGCTGGCCAGCACAAGTCTGCTTCTGCACAGGCATGATCTTCAGAACCTCATCCTTGAGAGACACCTCCAGGAAGAAGTCGATAATCTCAGACTCCTTGATGGGCAGGGAGAAGAGATCTCCGGGGATTTGATCTTCATGTCTCTGACCATGAGGCCCAGCTTGATGACCGGGATCTACTCCTTGTCCTCGGCCTTGCCTCCGTGAGCTCCGTGGCCCTGGCCTGGGCCCTGATGACAGCCCCAATCACGGCCCCAGCCCAGAGCACGGGGGCCACTCCTGAACCCTCCACGGAAGTCACCTCAGCCTCCTATCCCAGGACTCCCAGGGCCTCTGGGCCCTGCCACTGCACTGGTGTCATCTCGGAGAAAAAGCAACTTTACTTTTTAACATCTGACAGCTCTTAAGCCTCACACTTCCATCTTCCACTTGTACTCCACATCTGGATAAGAAGATTTAAAAATTTGGGTGCTCCTTTGATTAAACCGTGACATCTTTGCCATGCAGGTACTCTGACTAAGCCTACCTCCTACATAAAGTCAAGGCCTATGCCATCTCCTTTCCCTGCTCTCCTAAGCCTTTTCAGACCTGCTTGAGAAAGAAGCCCGCTCTCTTGCAGGCCTCAACTATGTCAGTAACAAATCGTCTCTGCATAGTTGTGGAGTATCTGCACCAAGTACAGTAAGTACCCTTACCCTGAGTAAGGGTCCATCAGCCTATATGGAGGAGTATAATATAGATGGGAAAAATGATAATAAAAAAGAGTTATTCCCTAAAATCCTAATGTGGTTTTTACAGGATTTCTTTATGAATGCATCCTGAGTAAATTTTTAAAATGGTTTACAATTCAGACTTCCCAGAACTTAATTCCTTCAGATAATGGAAGCTGAGGCAACTTCGAGATAAACAAATGACTTACCCTCTTCAACTTCCACTTTCCTATTCCTTCTTCTCTACCCATACTGAATCTTAGGTTTATAGAGAGAAGCTTCTTGCTCCTGAAGTTACTCATCTTCAGATCCCTCTTCTTCTCTTTCCTATGTCTCCTATTCCCCATCCCCAACCACACTCACTGTACCTGGCCACTGGCCAGCAGAGGGATGCGGAGGATTGAATGGATCAAACTACCATGAACCCCTGAGAAGGAAGGCAGGAGCAATCTCTGGGTTGAGCCTGCTGCCCCTTCTGCCTGTCCTTCCTCCAGATTCTCAGATGGCACATCGGAGGGGGCATGCTGCCTCCCACTTCCAGTCATGTTCCTGTTGTACATTTTATTAAGCTGGAATATTTGCATTTCCCTCCTTTATTTTGTAAATACATAAATAATAACTGTCACTGAAATAGGTCATTACTAACACACACAGAAATAAATGAGTGAATGAATAAAAATATTCTGAACTCTGAAGTATGAGAGTGATGGAGGCACCTGACTTTGCCTAGTAGATAGAGGAAGGAGCTTTGAAATTATTTAGGGCTATGAACAAAATGGACATTTTCTGAATGAATAGGAATGAGCTCTTGTGTGTGAACTATGTTACGACTTGTATTCTGAGGGCAGTTGATTTATTAGAACACGCAAAGATGGAAGGGACCTTAAGTGAACATCTACCTATCTCCCCCATTCTTACCTCAGTCCCTCTTCTATCATCTCCCACTAAGTGGCCTATCAACTTTCGCTGGAACACTTCCAAGTTAGTTCTTAGCACAAATCTGACTTTGAGAAAAATCCTTCCACTTGCTGTTCGGAACTCCTAGTTCTGTTTCTTGAGGTCCCCTAGGACAGTCTGAAACATCTTCCTGATATTAGGAAGCCCTAATTTGATTTTACCCAATGGCTTATCTGCTCAATTGTGCCCTCTAGTTTGCCCCCATATAAGAACCGAAGACTGCAAAGACCCCTTTAAATTTGTTATACTTATTTACTGAAAACATCAAAAGAAACTACAGAAAACCAAATGGTTACTTTGTGTGTGTGTGTGTTTTTGTTGTTGTTGTTGTTTTCCCCACAATGATGAGCTGACCACATGTGTTCTTCAGCTTTATGATATGTGATAAGGGAAAACCCTTTCTACACTCTTCAAAACAGATCATGTGATTTATGCCTGGTCTCCCATAGGCATGTTGAGTATATTATGTGCTGCTTTTACTGGCAAGAAAAGCCTGTTTACTTGCTCCTGCTATAATAATAAAGCCTTCTTTCTTACTCTCTGCTGACAGAAGCAGACTGAATGTTTTGGGTTCTAAAGTAGCCTATTTATAGCCCCATTGCCAAAGGATCTCTATTCATTACAATGCTAGATTTGCAAGGTAGCATTCTGTGTCTAAAGGCAGGCACAGATGTTTGCAAGGGACCTTCCTGGCAGAGGCACAAAAGGGAAATCTTAAGGCTGTCTGGTCCCTGGCTACCTTATGAGAGTGGGTTAAAATTTTTTCTGAGAATTTAAACAAAAGATTTTTTCCACTACATAAAGAATAGAGCTGACCCTGAATTGAACCACATAGACCACAAAAGCTGTGGGCTTACCTGGGGGAGTTTCCACAGGCCAAAGGCTTCTAGGTTTACTACAGACCTTACCTTGACATACAAACTTGATATCCATCACAGGTGTACTTCTAAATCATGTATTTTTAAAGAACAATTCATCGTTTATTATTTAATTTTTTAAAAAATATCTCTGTGCAGACATTATTTTGGAAATCTGCAGAAAATTCTACTTGCAGCCACTTCTTATTTTGTATATTTTCCAATAATCTAGTGAGAGGGTCTCAAGCTTCTAGAAATATTTATCTGGAATTGGAGTTCATCCCCAAGTGCCAAAAGAAAAAGAAGCGAAGGAGACAATTTATCTGGATGGGAATTGAAAAATGCCTGGGATAGGCGGGCCTGAACATGTGGGAGGACTTAAAGAGAGAGTGAGAACCTCGAGAATCATTATGAGTAGAAGGGGAGGCAGCAGGGAAAAGAGGAATTCTGCATGGGACATAATGCTTCCGGCTGTAAGAAATGTAAGTCCCTGCCTGTCAGCCTTCGTCTTTACTTACTGCCTCCAGTAGAATCTCATCTTCCTACATTTTATCTTCTATTAAAATGCTATCCGTTCTTATAAATTCACTTTACTCGGTAATAGAAGGTATTTGTGCACATAATAGATGTCTTCAACTGAGAGATTCTGATCTCAGTTGTAGATATTTGGTATGCCAAAAGAAACATTTCTGCCTTCATCCTACGTATTTCCTATGATACGTCATATTCTGGTTGTATGTTTCATAAGGCTTTTTGGCACCTTCAACTCTGTACTAGTTACTGTTGCCCTAATACAAAGTTCCTTTAAGGAAAGTGGTGTATCTAACTCATCTGTGCAACCTCAGCTAAGCAAAATTGTCAGGTATAGGAGACGTGCTCAATTGATATGATCAGATTCATTGGACTTTTTGAGACACATCTTAGGGTTCTTTATACAACAGCTAATCTGAGATTTCAGTATGGCAACATGATTCAAAAGATTAAGTCTTTTGCTTAAATCTCATAGTTACTAAATGGAAGAATACTGAAACACATCCCAGTTGACCTGCTCTAAGTCCTGTGTCCCCTACACAAAACTGTCTTTTGAAGGGTAATCTTTTTGAAGGTTAAAACTGTTTCATAGCATTTCACCTAGTGTCATTGCATGCAGCATTCAATTTTATTCCCACCTCTTGAACTGAGCCAACATATCTAAAATGGTTACTATCTCACCCCTTAATGACAAAGATATGCATTTTCTTAACAAAATGATCAATATGTGTTTCCATTTGGAAACTTTAGGCTATTATACTCCTAGAATCTAGATCTCAGTGACCTCTATGAGTCCTTCTGAATTTTGTGCACATGAGGAAATGAGGCTCAGAGACATGCGATTTGCCCAGATTACACAATGAGTGGCAGAGCTGAGATTAGATCCTTGACCCTGGGGTTTCCATTTGGTAGTCCTTCCCATGTCAGCAAAGTAGGTACCCTTTATCCCTGCAGTCTTCACTTCCTTCTGTGAGTGTCCTTCAGGAAGTTATGTGCTTTTTCTCTGCCAGGGTTCTAATTAGCACTGCAAGAAGGAACCAGTGGTCCACTTTCTGGGCATAGTGTAAGGATAGTAATTCATAGCTATAAAGTAGTCTGCAATACACAGTGCTACATAAACACCAACATGGCACGAGCTAGTTTATTTCACCGTAATTAACTTGGTATCCAATAATTGTGAATTCAGTAGATTAATTCCTATATGACTTTGCAGAAATGCCTAGTTCTTATATATCTTAAGCCAAGCGGCTTACAGCCAGAAAAGAAAATCAAAGTTGCACGTGAATCTAGAACAAGATTTTCGTAGGTGAATATTGACTTTATTCCTTAGTATCGTTCTTTCAGACACGTGCCTTTTCAACAGGAAAGTAGAATTGTTAGGTTTTAACAATAATGAGCATAAATCCTCTGTGAATACTATTAGGCATATTATATAAACCATTTCTATTTTTATGATAAACTCATAGGGTAGATCATTTCCTCCCACTTTATAGGTAAGAAAATGAAGGTCCAGAGGATGAAATAACTTGATTAGGACCGATTCAGCTATTAATGAGAATATAATTTGAACCAGTGTCTGTTTGACTGTGGGGATATTTTTCCAACTCTCCGACGTTTTTTATTGTAGTGAGTTCACATTGTAGTAAGCATTTTTAAGTGTACAGTTCAGGGGTATTGAATATATTCATAATGTATAACCATCACCACTATCTATGTCTAGAATTCTTTTCATTTTGTATAACTGAAACTCCGTACCATTAGATGCCGAGTCACCACTCCTTCCTCTCTGATTCCCGAGTAATTGCTGCTCTACATCCTCCTTTATGATTTTTCACTGTTCTAAGTACCTCATGGTATAAATGGAATCATACAATATATCTTTTTTGTTATCAGAATACTTCTATTAATGTAAATTTCTCAAAATGCATCCATATTGTAGTATATGTCAGAATTTTATTCCTTTTTAAGGTAAATAATATTCCAGTGCTTTCCTCACTACTTGTTGAAGAGACTTTCTTTTCCCTACTGGGTTTTCTTGTCTATGGAAAAGATTAGTTACCCATGTATTTGGGTGGTTATTTCTCTATTAGGTTCCATCGATCTACTTTCCTGACTTTGTGCCAATGCATGCTGATTTGCTTATCACACTTTGCTGTATATTTTGAGGTCAGGTATTGTAATGCCTTATAGTTTATTCTTTTTGCATAGTATTGCCTTGGCAATAAGGGGAATATATTCATAATGTATAACCATCACCACTATCTATGTCTAGAATTCTTTTCATTTTGTATAACTGAAACTCCGTACCATTAGATGCCGAGTCACCACTCCTTCCTCTCTGATTCCCGAGTAATTGCTGCTCTACATCCTCCTTTATGATTTTTCACTGTTCTAAGTACCTCATGGTATAAATGGAATCATACAATATATCTTTTTTGTTATCAGAATACTTCTATTAATGTAAATTTCTCAAAATGCATCCATATTGTAGTATATGTCAGAATTTTATTCCTTTTTAAGGTAAATAATATTCCAGTGCTTTCCTCACTACTTGTTGAAGAGACTTTCTTTTCCCTACTGGGTTTTCTTGTCTATGGAAAAGATTAGTTACCCATGTATTTGGGTGGTTATTTCTCTATTAGGTTCCATCGATCTACTTTCCTGACTTTGTGCCAATGCATGCTGATTTGCTTATCACACTTTGCTGTATATTTTGAGGTCAGGTATTGTAATGCCTTATAGTTTATTCTTTTTGCATAGTATTGCCTTGGCAATAAGGGGTCTTTTATGATTTCAGACAAATTTTATGACTATTTTTTCCATTTCTGTGGAGAATACCTCTGGTAATTTGATTGGAATCACATGGAATTTGTAAATAAATTTTGGTACAATTGTCTCTGTAACTATATGAATGCTTCCAATCCAGGAACATGGCATATTTTTCCATATCATGGAATATCATGGAATGATATTTTTGCATATCATGCTCAATTTTCCCCTTACTGTTCAGTTTTCCTTTTACAGGTCTTTAACTTCTTTAGTTATATTTATTCCTATGTATCTTATGATTTTTGGTGGCTGTTGTCAATGGAATCACTTTTTTCAATTCACTGTTGACATATGAAAACATTAGATTTTCATATATTTATTATGTATTCTGTCCACAGGAGGTGGAGTCATTCATGAGTAGGTTGTTTAGTTTTCATGTATTAGTGTATTTTTGAGGATTCTTCCTATAGTTGATTTCAAAATTATTTGCATTGTCCTCAAAAAAGATGGGGGTTACAGTTTCCACACATTTGAATTTGGAAAGGCTTGCTATATGCCTTATGTGGTTGCTCTTTGAAAAAGTTCTATGTGGGAATGAGAAAACTGTGTATTTTGTGGTTTGGGGGTGAAACGTTGTATAGATGGTTATCAAGTCCATTTGGTTTTTGGTGTCATTTAAATCCTGTTTCTCTGTTTATTTTTGTCTAGCTGATCTATCCAGGGATGACAGTACTGAATTTATCACTTCTAGGAGCTTTTTGTGTATTCTTTTGGATTTTCTATGTATGTATGCATGTCATCTACGAATTGAGATGATTTCATTTCTTTTCATATTTGAATGCCTTTCATTTTGCTCTCTTGTCTTATTGCATTGGCCTGAATTTCTAGTCCTAATCTGAAAAGGAGTGGGGAATGTGGGCAGCTTTTTCTGGGTCCAGTTTTAATGGGAAGGCTTTCAGCTTTTCCTCACTAAGTATGATACTATGGGTTTGTCATATATGAATTTCATTGTGTTTACAATTGTCCCTCCTATACCAATTTTGCAGAGTCTTGATCATGAAGGGATATTGCATTTTATTAAATGCTTTTTCTGCATCTATGGTATGATCATATAGTTTTTAATTTTTCTTTTAGTTAATGTGGTATGTTACATTTATTGCTTTGCATATGTTGGACCACCCTTGCATGCCATGGATAGAGCCTCCCTGGACATGGTGTGTAATCTTTTTAATATGTTGTTGGATATGATTTGCTAGTATCTTGAGAATGTTTGCATCTGTATTCATCAGAGATACTGGTTTGCAGTTTTTCTTGTTGTTATGCCCTTGTCTGCTTTTAGGATCAAGATGATTGGGGCTTCATAGAATGAGTTTGGGGGTACGTTTCTTTTGAATCTTTAGGAATAGCTTGAGGAGAATTTCAAGTTTATTTGCATTGTATTTAAAAAAAGATGCAGGTAACAGTTTCTATACATTTGAATTTGGAATGGCTTGCTGTATGTCTTATTATGTGGTTGATCTCTGAAAATGTTCTATGTGGAAATGAGAAAAACATGTATTTTGTGGTTTTGGGGTGAAATGTATTGATGACTATCAAGTCCATTTTTTTTTTTTTTTGGTGTTATTTAGACCCTGTGCCACTTTGTTTATTTCTGTCTAGGTGATCTGTCCAGGGGTGACAGTGGGATGTTGAAATCTCCAAGGATCAGTGTATTTCAGTCTCTCTCTTTTTAGATCTGGCAGTCTGTCTTGTAGTGTTGTGTGTGTAAATATAAGTGATAGAACTTTCTGTTGAATTAGCCCTTTTAATAATATATATTGTCCTTCTTACAGTTTTTGTCTTGAAGCCTATTTTGTCTGATATCAGTATTGAGACTGTAGTCATTTTTTGGATTCTATTTGCATAGAATATCTTTTTCCATTCTTTTACTGTCAGTCTATGTATGTCCATATAAGTGAGGTGTGTTTTTAGTGAGTAGCATATTGAGGATTCCTTTTATCTTTTTTTTTTTAACCCTTTGGCCAGTCTATGAATTTTAATTGAAGAATTTAATCCATTAACATTCAACATTATTATCAATATTTGCAGACTTATCCCTGTCATTGTATTAGTAATTTTCTTGAGTTTTTTTGTGTTCTCTCATTTCTATTTGTCTTTCATTTTCATAATATAATAATATAGTATTCCTTTCAGTACTTCTTGACAAGCTTGTCTAGTGTTAATAAATTCTTTCCCTTTTTATTGATCTGAGAATAATTTTATGTATTTTTTCCATTTGAGGGATAATCTTGTGGGGTATTTTTGGTAGAGAAAAGTTTTTTTTAAAGTGGGTTTTGCATTAGGGTGCATGTGCTCACGGGGGTAGGGGGAGGATAAGAGAGACAGAGGCAGTGATTAGGAAAGTGAAATCATGCCCCAGGGTGAATGCCCATGCCACAATCCCTTCTTTTCCATTTTCCTCCTGGGATCTTGGGCATGGGCATACACACACCTGGTGTAATTTTCAAGCCACTGGATCCCAGACTAGAACCACCATCAGACATGTGGGAGTCCAGTGACATAACTATGTGTTTTGAATATGTCTTCCCATTCTTTACTTGCCTCCATTGTTTTGACTGAGAAGTCTGATGTTAACCTAACTGGATAACCTTTATAATTAAAACATTTATTTCTCTCCTGACATTCTTGGAGTCTTGCCTTTGTCTTTGATTTTTACCATTGTGGTGGTGATGTGGCATGGGGAGGACCTAATGTTGATTCTATTGTTATTCTTTGTATTTCCTGGATCTAGAAATCTGTATATATCTCTAGATTTGGAAAGTTTTTAGACAGTATTTCTTTTTTTTAAAAGAATAATTTATTTAATTTTATTTATTCATTCACTCATTTTAACTTGATGAGAGAGAGAGAGAGAGAAAGAGAGAGAAAAAGAGAAAGTGAGATAGCAAGCCACCATTCTGGGACTCAAACCATGGTTGGCCACGTGGGAGTGTCCAGGGCCTTAACCACCACACCACCTGCTGGTCCCCCTCAGTATTTCAAGAGAGCATTTTTCAATGCCTTTACTAGCCTATTCACCTCTTATAATACTCATTATATGGATATTTGGCATTTAATGGTACCTAATATTTTATGTATATTATCTCATTTTTTAAAAATTGTTTTTTGGTTATGTTTTTATTTTTTTGGTGATTTGTGCTAAGTTGGCAGCAGCTTTGTCCTCCAGGTCAGAGAATATTTCTTTTGCATGGTCCAATCTTCTGTTTCTGCTTTCAAGGGAGAGTTGGATCTCATGTATTTTATTCTTTGTCTCCAGAAGTTCCCTCTGATTCTTTTTCAGGAAAGCTATGGAATTCCTCCAAGTTGTGAAATGATACTCTCATGTCCTAGAATTGGTTGTGTGTGTGTGCACTTCTCTGTGGTGAACGTAAGCTCCATGTCAGCTTCCCTCTTGTTTACAGTCTCTTTAGTTTCCATGTGGCAGTAAGTTGAGGAGGCTGAAGGTAAGGTAGGAGGCCAAGTCATGTTTAGTGTATTGCAAGACCCACAGACCAGGCAACCCCCAACTCCTTCCTGGCTCTGGAACCAGCAGGAGGTAGGGTGATGTTCTGGGCAGGCCAGGTGGTCCAGGTTTTTTTTTAAGACTGGGAGCCATGCATAGCCTGGCAACAATCCACACAGGCCAGGCAACCCTGGCTCCTTCCTGGCTCTGCAATCAGCAGGGAGCAGGACAATGCTTTGAGAAGACCAGGTGGCTTAGGTTCCTTACTCTTTCTGAGAATAGAACAGTGTGGGGCAAAACTATGTGGAAGACTGGTGACCTCAGCTCCTTTCTGGCTCTGGGACCTTAAAGTCTGTTTTGTCTGAAAGTAGTGTAGCTATTCTCATTTTTTTTTTTTGTTAGTTACTAATGTACAAGGTGTATGTCTTTCCATCCTTTTTGTATCGTTGGTTCTAAAGGGAGTTACTTGTAGATAGTATATACCTGGATTATATTTGAGTGTGCTTTTTAAAATTCATTTGGTCAATCTCTTAGCTACACTAGCTTTCTTAGCTACAGTGGAGAGTTTATATTTTAAATATTTAGTAATAAGCAGGAAGTTCTGTCATTTTGTTACTTGTTTTTTATATGCCTTAGAGCATTATGGCATGCCCCATTTTCTTTGTGCCTGTTTTCTTCATGTTTAGTTGGTATCTTTGTAGTGAAATGTTTAAAATATTTTTCTATTTCCATTTGTCTATATTCTATAGCTATTTTCTTTGTGGTTACCATGGAGATTGTAGTTAACATCCTAAAGTTTAATAGTTTATGTAGAATTTATAGCATTTAAACTTCAAAAATGTCTCTTAACAGTTAAATCTCCATTCCTTTTAGTTGTCCATGTCACAGTATTGCATATCTTGGGCTGTTACCATAGTGCAGTGGTTAAGTGCTGTGGGTAGGAAGCCCAGTCTCACAAGGTTGATATAGGTTCAGCCCTGGTGGCTTGAAAAACACCCTGGGCATGAGCATGTGCTTTCTCTTCCTCCTTCCCTCCCTGTCTTGTTCTCTCTCTGTATCTGAAGTGCATACATAGCCTTGGGCAGTCAGATAAATGAATAAATGAATGAAAGAAGGTCACATATTTATATATGTGTGCCCCCAATCATAAAGCAATGGTAATTTAGAATGTTAGTCTGAAATTATGTAGAAAACAAAGTGTTGAGTTGCATAGCAAAGCTGCAATAGCATTAGCTTTCAGACTAATAATTGTAGTTTTCTTGCAATTTCCTATATATTATATAATATATTCTATTATATACATATATACACACACATATATGTGCACATATATAAATACATATACAGTTGTCAGAAAAGTTTTTTTTCAATCTTTGAATGGACCATACTTTCTTGTTTGTATGCCTTGTAAAATCCTTTTAAACTAGGCATTTGAATCTAATAAAGTTATAGGTCTGAACATCAGAGTCTCTCTCTAGGCCAGGATTGGGTGAATTTTGTGTTTTTTCCAAATGTCATAGGTTGCTTTTATACTGATGAACAGCTTGAGGTGTAAATATAAGGGCTTTTTGAGTAATTTCATTTTTTTGTTTGTTTTCAATTTCTTTTTAAAGCCAGAGGGTATTTGCATGTATTGGTGGGAAGAGGGAAGATCATTGTCCCCATATGGGAGCTTGTAGAGATGGGCTCCTAACTGTAGGAGCATGGACACCTGCTTCTTTGCACCCTGTGATCCCAAGCAAGATTCAGCAATTGGGACATGAATACCCAGTATTTGGATTCTTTTTGGTCCGCTTTAGCCCCTGCAGGTTGCTCCAGGCATATGTATACAACTGCCTGCCACGGGCTGAGGGGAGAGACAAGTAGCTGTTACAAAGAGCTAAAAGTTGATGGATAGTAAGCATATGAAGCCATTAATAGATTGTATTGACACATAAAAAGAAAAAAGGCACATACACACACACACGTGCATACATACTGAGAGAGAAAGACTTTGAAAGTTTGTAGAAAAATGGAATTACAGTCTGAGTTTATGTGATGCCCACGAAAGTTGAAATCCATCATAGTATTTTTCATAATATGCATTTTCACAAACTGAAGAACCCTTGTATATTTCACTTTACTATATATGCTGAACTGTGTTATAGGGATAGTAAAGTACTCCAAGAAATACAATGTGATAGATCTATTGATTTACACCTTCACCAATACCTGATATTGTCGATCTTTTTAATAGCTTTTCTGGTGGTACACATTAATATGGTGAAGAGGCTTTAATTTGCATTATGCTAATCACTGAATAATTTGAATAGTTTTTCATATTTTTGAGCAATGTAGCTATCCTCTTTTGATCAACTATGTATTCACGTGTAATGCCTGACTTGTACTAGGTTATCCCATTTTTTGCTATTGATTTTTGTGGACATAGGACCTTTGTTATATTAACATTAGCAAGATGTGAGGTCTTAGGCTCCTTTTCAAATTTTTGATAGTGATGACTTGTCCTTTACTTTCCTTTACATCAGTTTACTGAGATTTATCAGTGCCATTTTGTCTCCAAGAACCAGCTTTTATTGTTAATCTTTGTTGACAGTTTTTATATCTGCTTTCAATTTCATTGTTTTAGCTGTAATTGTTACTGTGTCCTTACTACTCTCTTGGGATAGAATTGGCTGTGATTTTGCTAATTTCTGAAAGTCAAGGTCATTGGCTTTCAGCATGTCTCTGTTGTAACAGATGTGTTTGAGGGTGTAAGTTTCATTGTAAGGGAGTTGCAGCATTAGGCCACCAATTTTGATATTGCATCATTTTGCAGTTATGCTTTTATTCCCATCATGAGTTCTTTGATCTGTTGGTTATGTAGATGGATATTTCTTAATTAGTACATATAGGGGTTTTCTGTGTGCTCTGCACTTATAACTGACCTGTAATGTGAAAATATACTGTGTAGTGGAAATCCTTGAAATGTGTTGAGGCTTGCTCTGTGGTCTAATTCCTAGTCAATGTTGGTAAATATTTCATGTGCTCTTACAAATAATATAGAATCCTAAGTTGTTGAGTTTAGTGGTCTACCCAGGTCACTGAAATCAATTGTGTTCATTGGCCTGTTCATGTTTTATATCTTCACTGAAATGGCTTTTGGTATGTTCTTCAGTTACTAAAAGAAGCATTAAAAAATATCCCATGATGTCTATGAGTATATAGTAACTTCTTGCCAGCCTGTCCTTTTCCCCTGCCTATATTTGCAGGCTATGCTACACAAATACCATTATTATATCTTCCTGGTCCATGGAATCTTTGTTCTCTGGCAATTGACTTATTATTTGGTAATGTTAGGTATGTGAAAAGTGTTAGAGTTGATATTGCTTTAAGCCTGCAGGTTTCTGCAGGCTATGTTGGCCTAGTATGTTTTTTTTCACACTTTTGGTTTTATCATCTTTGTGTGAGTTTAATACATGCAGACACTCAGTTCCTTTAGTTCTGTATTGTTAAGTTGGATATACTCTTTTGACATTCAGGTAATTAACGATGTATCGTGATTGAATTTACGATATTAGCTAATTTCTATTTGTCTCACCTTTCCTAGACTCTCTTTCCTCCAGTATTGTTTCCAAAATGAATTTGAAAGAAGTCATTCTATTAGTATTTCACTGTATATTTCTAAGCACTCCTGTTTAATGTTTAAATGTACTTACTATAAATAAGTTATAAAATATAGGAAGGACACTATCAGCATGTAGTATCAATAATGAATGCACTTTTTGGCATTATTTCTTTGATTTTATGTGTATACATAATTTGATATCTTTAAGAATATAATTACACTTCAATGTTATTTCCTTTTTCCGAAAATTATGTAGTAACTAAACCTGAGTAATTATACAAAACATTGTCCCACATGCATGTGCAGGGCTGTCAGATAATATACAGGTGTATAGCATCACAACTAAACAAGTTTGCATAGTACATATTATTTCCTATTATTGGACATAAGGATATTTGCCCTTGGATTTGGCTATTATAGAGTGTATGTCATCAGCTGTCATAGTTCTTTCCTACTACATTTCTTTAGAATTAGCAGAAAACCTTTGGAAAACCATCAGGGTAATTATTTCTCAGATTTGTTATTGTGGAAAGTATTGCAAAAGACTAATGTATTGTAATTGTCTGAAGTAGTGAAGTGTAATTTATGGATCTTATTATGTAAAAGAGCCCTAATTATTAATGAGTTATTAATGAGTTATTAGTAACTAATAATTTCTGTGTGTATAGGTGTAAAATGATAGTTTGTCATATTTGACATTGTAATCAGATGGCTGTTTGAAATAATGAACCAAAATATCAAATGTGATGCACCTTGAATCTTTCTTTGATCCTTGTTTTATATAATCAGTAGGGTGATCAAATATGCAAAAGTGAAGGCCACTTTAGCAGAGAGGAAGGAAGAAGGGGAGATAAGAGTATAATTGTTTATTCAGTATCAGGGTTTCCAGCATCTTTGGATAATGGGAGTGCTTCATTCTACCATTATTTCCATGGCAACCAGTAGTTGTAACAGGACCAAGTTACCCGTGCTTTATCTTACCTTAACTCAATTAGGTTGATTCACAGCCAGCTTTTAGTATTCCATGGTTTTAGGCACTTAAGTCCTCACAGAACTTGTTATTGTCTCCTGTGCAAACTTGTGTACCTGAGATGGTTACCTATGCAGTCAGGTTAATGAGAGCCAGCAAGCATCCACTCCATCCTAGGCCTTTTATTTATGGCATTGAGGAAGTAACCTCTTCTGCTTACCTGTCTTGTGGACTTACGATCACAAATCTTTCTGAGATGATGAAATGAACACTAAGAAAGTAGAAATCAGGTGGGAAGACGGGAGAAGGCAGGTCCTGAAGACACGTCCTGAACTCTGAGTGCAGCTGAGGCAAAGATCTTGTCTTTCTACTCTTTCATTGTGAATCTGTTCTTAATCCTTTATGATAGCGTATGAGCCAATGAGCACCTCGTCCTGAAGGTCAACTGAAGTTAGTCTTCCTGTTATGGTCAAAGGCTGTCCCTGTATGGATCCTATACTTTTCTTCCTAACACTTGTCCAAGTGTACTGTCATGGTTACTTCAGTGTGCCAGTGCCTTGTGGTTTCTTTGCCAACTGCAGCAGTATGCCATTCAGTCAGAGATGCATCCTAAATCACTAAAACAGTTCAGTGTGAGTTTTAGAAGTCCTTAATACTGATGTACTTAATGAATAAGTCACTCAAGCCCAGTGTTTGCTAAGCCACGGTCCTGAAAACATTCCAGAAGTGGATGTTTTGGAGGTATTCCCATGTACGTGAGAGTTGTCAGTTGTTTCCAGAAGATGATAATACTCCTGTATATTGTAATGCACTTATATTTATATAGAAGTCCTTCTCGGCAAAATGAAAGAGAGTTTGCAATCTCAAACAGGAGTGAAAGCAATGCCTCTGTGTTGGCCATGTGAGTTTGGGCAGACTATGTCTCTGAGTCATGATTTATCACTGTAAAGTGCTTACCTGGGTGGGCACCTGTAAATAGTAGGCTCTCGGGAAACAAAATTACTATTAGTACATGGGAACTGAGCAGATTACTAGAAGAGCAGAGGGGAACATCCAGTAGTTTCAAGGCAGGAGTGCTTAAGTGGACAAAAGCAAAGGCCAGGGCTGCATAACACTGACATTTTTATTAGAATTCATTTGTAACAAATGGAGCTTGTGTCAGCAAAGAACTGATTTTCATACAGACTTCTTTCGCCACCAATGTAACGAAGTAAGAAAATAAAAAGCACGCCTCTCATTCTGTAAAACATTTACGCGTACTACTGATTAGAGGTAATTGTATTTTTTAACAAGCCATTGTACAAGTTATGTTTTTAAATTTTTCAGTCTATGCATCCAAAACGAGAGCAAAGAACACAACCGTTATTATCTTTGTAAAGACACTCCAAGCTTGGATGGCAAAGCCACGTAACGGATGGATAGGATGGATCTGTAGCCTTCTGATCTCTGCTGGAGTATCAGGGCACCCATAAACCCAAAGGAAACCAAAACCCCAAGGAAACATGAAAAGGGAAGTAGAAATGAAAGGAGGGACTCCAACAAAGCCGAACCAAATGTAAACAGGAATGAAAAAAAATATGTGCATTGCTGCAACATTTTTTTCCTTTCCTGTGTCTATGTAGTGTTATTTACATACACAGAAATGGATTTCTGAAGCGGTTTCTTACAGATGGGTTCAAGTAATAACATTATTGGGTGTAGAATCAATAGGGCAGTGCATAGTACAAAGGTATAGAAAGTGCAAAGTTCCCTAGAGGCCCTTCCCTCCCCTGGCTGTCCTCGCCGTTGTCTAACCATGCAAATCATTTTTAAAAAAGAGCTAAAATAAAGTTCTGTACAAATCACTTTTTATATATTTTGATTTTGTTACCATTGTAACTAATTACAAAATTATACATAACTACACATACATAGGTAAATAATAGCACCGTACCGGTTAGGATGATGAAAATAATTGGGAGCTTGAGAGTGTAGAATGGCAGATAAAAATGTGGACCTGGGAAATCAAAACTTGAGTGTCGTACGGAAAAAAGCACAGAGTGGAATGCACATCAATGACAGTAAGGGAGTTAGTTCTAGGAATAGCTCCCGAACGGTAAGTTTTCTGGAATAGTTTCTGCCTTGTTCGTCTGTGGTATGCATCCCATTCCTTTTCTTCTAGGGAGTGTTGTCACCTTCCCTTCCCTCTGTCAAACAGGTAGTGTTTGTGCCAGGGAGAGAAAGTGCACTTTGGCCAGTCGTTCTGGTGTGCGATACTCCGTCAGACTGTACAATGGGCAGTGGGACATGTGTGGATGATGCAATGTCTGCCTGACCCCCTTTGACTAAAAGAAAAGGACAGCACTAAGTAATCTGGCACTTGGATAAATCTCCCAAAGATACAAAGTAAAGGAAAACAACAACAGACCCACATAGTGCACATTCTTCTCTGGTTCTGACATAGGTTAGAGTCTCATTCTGAGGTAGCCTTCTAGATTTCTGTGTTTTTTTGTCTTTTTTTTTTTTAAGTATTATATATAGTCTGTTTTTTCTTTTTTTTTCTTACTTTTTTCTTTTCTTTTTTTTTTTTTTTTTTAAAAGTGCTTTAATATTATTCTTGTTTA
>NW_006159787.1:534836-540915 GCF_000334495.1 Tupaia belangeri chinensis
TTTTGTTTAAAGATTTTTTATAATGTTTTTTTTTTTTTTTTTTTCTTTTTTTTTTTTTTTTTTTTTTTTTTTTATAAAAGTGCTCTAATATGATTCTGGTTAAGTGTTTGGTCTCTTGGATTTCATTCTGCTAGCAATGGGAAAATGTAGAAAACCAAAATATTTCCATGTAGGACACCCTTGAAGCTAAAATGAAACCAAAGTATGACACCTATGCTAAAACTCCATCAGAGTTCCTTGGTTATTTTGAGGGTACTTAAGATGTGGCAAGCTGGGGCCATCATCCGTGGCTTCCTATGGAAATGTTGTTGGAAAAATGGGGGGAGATAAGGATTGTTTACTACCCTTGTAGAAAAAATCCTAGTGGAATAACAAATAAGTTCCTAAATGGTGAATGTTGTTTGTGACTGGAATAAGTTTGGTAGTTACTGTATGTTCCAGAACAGATTTGGAAGGGATTAGAAGTAAAGCAAGTAGCCTTTCTGGATTTTGACGATGACGAAAGAAAGAAGGGCCCTGATTATCCAAGTGCTTTGGGCTGGTACAATCACTGACAAACATCCCCCACTTGGCTGAATGCTAGGAATGCATATTATTCAAAGAGTTTTTGTACATGTGGTAAACAGATAATGCTTTAATTGGTAGAGTAACAGATACGAACAACTGGTGGAAGTACGAACCGAAAGCTAAAAAGAAACGCTATGAACGTAGGCATCAATTATAAGGCACTCTAAATGCAAACGAAAACCGAAAACAAAAAAGTACAGCACTCTGCAGGAGTGCCATACGCCACAAAATGTTTCTGACTGAACAGAGTGACATGAATTTGGCTTTGCCCCTGTTACATATCATAAATGCAAATTTCATAGCACATACTATAGACAATATACGATTGAATACACTTTTGTGAAAGAACTCGGTAGCTGATATATTACAACATTCTCCCCTCCTAAAGGGATATGCACTGACCTTTCCCACATGCACACCTCTTAGATAGTTAATAATTTGTTATTGCACTAGAGTGTTAGAGATATTGAACTTTGTCGGAAGCCTGGCTGACAAAATGGTATCTGAGTAAGATTGGGTAGGGGAGACGGGGTAGGAGATCAGGGGGTGAGGTTTGACAATCACTGATGTGCATTCCTCATTTCCCTTTACAAAAGTAAAGTTGTCCGATACTGAGAAATACCAATGTGTCATAAAGGTAAGAATACATTGGAAAAGACGTGTATAGTAGCTCTTCTACTTAAAAAAAGAACTAAATGATGGAAGAACTGAATGATAGCTATCTCTCTCTTCTCGTGTGGATACACTGTCTATATATACATAGACACCCTGGTAAGAGATGGATATATATGTATATATGGTAGCAGCAACTTTATACTTTGCGCCTCCCTGTTGATTCCATAAACAAAAAGGAACAAAATTCTCTGTTTCTTTGAAGACGATGGGTACTTTGTCACGGATCCAAACGGAATAGAAGTATGGGCATGATAGGTGATGAGTCCATACTGTAGATGGAGAGTGCTGCACCAAAATGTGCAAACGTTCCAGTTGTTCGATATTTCTACAGCAAGTGAGTACAGATAACAGGTCTACGGCTTGAAAAAAAAAACCCTACAGTTTGGAAATAAAAAATGAAGAGTGATGTAACTGTTTTAAAATTCACTTTATCGAATGGTATAGTTTGTTAAAAAAAAGTGTACACGGTTAGAAATGAAGCACAGGTCAGCAGTATCTTTACAATACTAAAAAACTAAATCGAGGACTTTCTTGTGAAACATTCCCCCCCTTTCCCTCTAAAATGTTGTTATGAGCAATATGGTGGGGAGGGGCGATGTGGAAGCAGAGTACGTTGTACTATGAGAAGCCACACCGGCCCACGTCTTGCATTGAACCACAGTGCTGTGGCGATGTCCTCTCGCGCTTGTCAAGCAATCCTGATCGAGAAGGTGGTTCTTTGCTGTGATTTATTCTTCCCTTTAGTTGGAATCCTTGAGGGATCTGTCAAGGAAACCCTTTAGATGCCTCATCAGTCAGGATTCTTTGTATTCAGATGTTCAGGTTAGATGATCAAGCTGTATTCTTGGTCCACCTGGCATAGTTTTAAATCTGGTTTGTGTGTAAATAGTCCCACTAAGTAGTTGTTAGCTAGAAGTTGAGAAGGACTTCTCAAGTGCCCCGTATGGCTCAGAAGAGACTCCATGGATATCGAAGGGCTTGAAGTAAAAATCCAGAATGGGTCAGGGGTTTCTACGTTGCATAGTGATCAAAACTGCCCAGGTACTCTAGTGCGGCTCGATAGCAGAACTGATACT
Source organism: Tupaia belangeri chinensis (assembly GCF_000334495.1). Classification (NCBI taxonomy): domain Eukaryota; kingdom Metazoa; phylum Chordata; class Mammalia; order Scandentia; family Tupaiidae; genus Tupaia; species Tupaia belangeri. Next base: position 537,155 of record NW_006159787.1, read on the forward strand.
GATCCTGTGGGAGACAAGGCATGGAGAGGAAGGACCATGAGTGGAATGTAGCAGAACCAACAGAAGTCTGTATGGGGACAAACCACTACCTTGGTCAGTCAATTCAACGCAAGGACTGATTGATGTGAGTGAAGTGCTAAACCATGAGCCACATGTGGTGTAATTGATTTTCATCAATCCCTAGGACTGCTATATGTTTCTAATTCTGTCAGTTCAAGGTCATGGTATGTTTCAGATGAGTGGGAAGTTTCTGAGTGGTATCAAACAATGAACCATCTCTCCTTAGAGGTTATCATTCTCACTGTATCTCAATGTCTGGCTTATGGGTGAAAAGTCCTTTGCAGTGTGCTTATTCAGAAGAGTTGGATCTAGACACAAAGCATCCAACCAAGATAAAGGTGAGTTTGTCTTTGGTTGCCATCAGAAAGATTCATCCTCATCAGTAATGCTCATATAGAAGTGAGAGAAGCGGGCCAAAGGTATCGGGGGAGGAACAACAGGCAGTCAAGTCCTGTGCACAGGGTGTTGGACTGTTAATGTGTCCATCCCTGAAAATAGCTGCCCACACCCCCAAGTCCCTGTGCCTTTTGGCCTTATTCAGTGAGATGGCTAGTAGTGTGTTCTGGAAAGGCCCACAGTGAAATAAAGCAGTGTGAAATGTGCCGTTTAGTGGACTCACGAGGCACTGTCACATTGGAATACACTGGAGCGTTGTTGGAGAGGCAGAAAAACGACAATGTATAGACTCCTATGGGAGTGAGGATAAGTAGGATGTTCCTTATCGAAGAAGCTAATTTTCAGTAGCCAATGGAGCTGAAAGTAGATCGATTCTATTTTGTGTAAATTTGCATTTTCCTACCATAGAAATGGTAGTGCAAAATAAAGGGAGTTTGCTTTCTATCTTGTTACAGTAAGTTGTCTGGCTAAATGTGAAGGCTTTTTAAACGTCCAATTTCCCTCTGTCACACCCATTACATTTGTCAGGTTGACATAATGTTTGGAGTAGCATGAGTCAAATGCTCCTACAATTATGAAAGCAAAGTCTAGAAGATTTTGTGGATGAGTGATGGAAGTGGTCAGGAACAGAAACACTATCACAGTATCCTTAGAAATGATTGGTCAGTAGGCCAGACTGGCTATGGTAAGAAATACCTATATTTACCTATCAATTATTGGAATAGAAAATGGGGGCTAATTTGTCTAAGTATATGCAGGGTTTCCATATTTAAGACGGTCATGATGAACACATGTACTAGGGAGCAGTTGATGTCTCAATGGGCATACAGAAAGAAAAAGGGGAAGTCAACGGGATTGATGGGCTATGGCAACAATTTGTTCATTATGTGTATATATAAAAATATGTACAATATACAGGCAGTCCCTGACGATTGGAGTTTTTTTAAAAAATTATGTTCTTTATAAACTTCAAGGGATTTTACATATTTATATTATTCACCTCTAGTTCAATTCTGTTGTAGTTAGAGAACATATCATGTATTATTTTAATCTTTTCAATTTTCTGAACATCATTTTTTTCTTTTTCTTTATATTTTCATAGATTCTAAAACATGTTTCAGTGGTGAGCATTTTAGGCTGATTTTCGTTGGGTATGCCCCTTCAATTGACAGAATTACTGTTTACATTTTATTATATTCAAAATCAATAATTACATTTATTTCTGTTTCATCACTTTGTTGCTCTTCTTTATATTCATTTATTTTTCCCATTTTATTGATTCACAAAAGATCTTAATCTAACAGCAATAGCAAGTGCAGCTGATATATACAATCTGTGAACACATTTCTGACTTTAGGCATAAAACTCAGTGAGTAGAATGAACATACTATAAAGTAGCACCTAGCTGTGGCGATATAGCTTACTGCAGTCATTAAACAGATTTTTTAAATGTATTTTTAATTTTAAGAAAAGTAGTTTTAGCTTTAATAAATCAAAATAAAAAAATGTTAAGAAAATTTTTCTTAAGACTGAAAGCCAGGAAAAAGGTTAGGATTCTGTTCAAACAGAAAACTCAAAACTCAAAACTCAAAACAACAAAAAACAACCAACCAACCTTAACCAACTAAAAAAACAGCTTTGGAAAAAACTAAAATCTAGTAACAAGGGCACTGTAATTTTCTTTTGAAGCATTTTTTTTCCTTTTCATTTCTGAAGTCATGGTGCAAAAGTAATACTCATTCCATGACAAGCCATACTTCAGATATTCCTAGGACCATTCTGGTGTTCCCTCCCAGTTACACAGGATAGTCCACACTGTATTACACCATAGGCTTTGTGGTCAATGATTATGACCAGTTTTAGGGTCATGTAAGTGTTATCAGCACTTTTGATCATGAAATGTATGAAATCTGTGTTTATATATGTTTGATGTTCAATGGATTTTTCGAGGTATCAACCCATGGTAAATTGAAAAGCATTGAAATCACTTCATCTATAGGTATGTAATTCTGTGATATAGCCATGTAACAGGGAATTAAACATGGTTCAATATTAACATGTAGGGGGTAAATGAGGTTCAAAAAGGTTCAAGAGGTGCCTACTTTCCACTTTGTTATATTTGACATATCGGTTACTGACATGTGGGCTCTGGCAATGTGATAAACTCATGGAGATTTTGCTCACCTCTGTCTGTACCATGGCCGGTCGCTGCGTTCTTAACATTTTGACAGTCTGGAAGATATCTACAACTCCTTCATATCTCATTCTTTCCAGAACAATGCTGAGTGTGATGAAGACTCCAGTTCTTCCAACGCCCGCACTGCCATAGTAACAAAGGCAATGTTACTGGACAAAATATGCATAGCTGTGGCCCCATTTATTTTCTGGAAGGAAATGCTTTGACCAGGGTGTATATTCAGTGTCCCTCCCCAGACACACAAAATGCGGTACTGAGTTCACTGGTTGACTCTTGGGAGAAGGTGATATGAGAACATGTAAGAATGAATGTGGAACAATGAGGTTTATGTCTGATGGAAGAGAATGACTTCTCACCTGGGGTTACATCACCATTTTAGCAACAGCAAGGAAAACAAAACTATTATAGGGATACATGGATGAGTAAATGAAATAGTATTCATGTAGGTCCTAAAATTATAAAGTATGAAGTAAAAGTATACCAGGCATCTTCCACTGAATTTTGTGCAGAATGTTCTATCAGCCAAACATGTAAGTATATAACCGGGGATATAATATGGACATGACACTTGGATATGACACAAGTGAATAGCCAATAGGGCTTTTGGATATGGGATTTTTCACTTAGTCTCCAGGAAGGTCTCTGAATGCCCTCTACAGTTATGTTTAACGTGTGTAAATACTATTTTTTAGCTGTGTAACTTTCAATGGATTCTCAAAGGGGTCTGGATTCAGAAAAAAAAAAACTGTTAAGAGTCACTGACCTCTATACTCATCTGTTTTTAAATGTGGGTAAGCAGTTCAAACCCCAGGATTCATTTGATGACATGAGCGCTTTCACTTTCTATCTGGACTGCTGTAATATAACTGCAGAATCTTCAGTCTAATGATCCCACCTGAGCTATCCTGGCTATAATGTCAGCTTATCCTAAGGCTGTCCTCATACTAAGTGTTTGCTGTACACAAAAAGAGCTCATTGTGTACAGGAATGTTTGGCTTGGAGGTACTTGATTCATCTTTGAAGACAAAGTAGGAATGACTTTATTATTAAGTAGAAGTGTGTATTTTTTAGAAACAAATCCTGTAATGTGATACTTGTATGTAGGGAA
>NW_006159787.1:540946-557037 GCF_000334495.1 Tupaia belangeri chinensis
ACGAAGGTACATCATTAGTGTAGTTTAATAGTTGTACATGAGAATGGCGAGAGAAAGGGAATCAAGGAGAAAAAAAGCAAAACATTTAAGGGACATAAAAATGGAAAAATATCCCTGTATGATACTTTCTGTAGCTGGACTAATATATAGTGTATTCATGCTGGGAAAATTCATTTTACAAGCTGCAATGATATACAGTGGATTAAATGTACAAAATAAACTGAAAAAGTTGTACGCGCAAATATAATCCCATCAAAATCTCATTTTTGTTTTGTTTTCATTACAGGGCACATGTGCTTCCTGGAGAAAGTTAGAAGGAACATGAGAAATCACCCCCAAGGGTAGTGTCCATGCCACAATCCCTTCTCCTGGCATTCTAGGAATGCAAAGATGCCCGGCATGATATTCAGGCTACTGGATCTGGTACTCGAACAGTGGTTGGCCATGGGATAGTGAAGCACTCTGACTGCCTTGACACTGTCAGGACCCTACAATGATGTTTGTTACAAAAATAGAAAAACTCATCCTAAAATGCATATAGAATCTAAGCCAAATCAACTGTGAACAAACTGGAGGACTTTCCTCCTGATTTCAAAATATGATTCTGGCATGAAGATAGATGTACAGAACAGACCCTAACTTTACAAATGAGGGGATTTAAAAACACACTGGAACAATGAAATGACTTTTTGGGAAGAGAAATTAAAATCTATGTATAAGTTTTTATAAGCATATCCCATGGACTTTATGAATACCCCTTGTATAGTCAAATGATTTTTAAAATTTATTTTTAAATTTCATAATTTTTAATTTTATTTATATATTTTTTTATTATTATTCATACATTAAATCATGATACATCATTTAGATTGTGAAGAGACTTTACCCAGCATGATATATACCTCAGTTCAGACCACCAGTTGAGACCACCATTTGATGGGGCCAGTTGGTTGGTGTGGTTAGAGTGCTGGAAACCTATGTGGCTGACTGTAGCTCAAGTCTTAGAACTGGAAGCTTGAAAAATCACACTTTTTTTTGGGGGGGGGGGGAGATTTTTTCACTATAGGGCGCATGCGCTCGCCAGACAGACAGAGAGAGACATTAGAGACAGAAAGCGAGAAATCATCCCCTGGGGGAGATGGGCACGTTGCAATCCCTTCTCCTCCCTTCTCCTCTCGGGATCTTGGACATGCACGCACATGTGCCCGGTGTGAGTTTTAAGCCACTGGGTCTGGGACGCGAACCGTGGTCGACTACGTGGGAGTCCAGCGACATAACCATTACGCTAACTGCTGGTTCCCCCAAAATCACACATTTTTTGACTGCCAAGATGGTTATCGGGCATCAACAAATAAGGTTTCTTCCTTTTTTTTTTTTGCCTTGTTTGACCATGCCTTTTTTTGGTCCTTCATTGCCTTGACCATTACTTGGCCTTGACATTATATTCTTTGCCTTGTCTAGCCTTGATCACCTTTTTTATTTTTTTGCCTTTTTGGCCTTGACCATGACCTTGACAGGGCCTTGACTTTTTTCCTTGTTGACCTGGACACTGACTATGACTTTCTCCCCCTTTTTTGGCCTAGGCCTTAACCTTGATTTGCTTTTTCCCTTTTTGTTCCTGAACATGACCTTGCCCTCGACATTGGCCATGACATTTTTGGTGTGTGTGTGTGTGCCTTTTTGGCCTTGAAATGAACTTTTTTCTTCCTTTTTTGGCCTTGACTTTGACCTTGGCCATGACATTGACCTTGACCATGGACTTGAGCTTGAACATGACTATTTTTTTTTCTTTTTGGCCTTGAAAATTACCTTGGCTTTGACCATGACACTGACCTTGACTCTTTTTTTTTTTCTTTTTTTTTTTTTTTGTCTTTTTGGTCTTCAGCAAGACTTTCTTTTTTTTGGCCTTGACCATGAACTTGGACTTGACCTTGACCATGACTCTTTTTTCTTTCTTTTTTTGGCCTTGGCGATGACCTTGACTTTTCTTGTGTGTGTGTGTGTGTGTGTGTGTGTGTGTGTGTGTGTGTGTGCGCGCTTTGCCTGGGCCTGCATTGAGCATGGCTTTGATCTCAGCATTTCACCATGACCTTAAATATTTGTCTTCCTTGGCCTTGACCATGACTTTTGTCTTTTTTCGGCTCTTGATCATGACTTTATTCCCTTTGCTGGTCTTGTTCTTGACCTTTTTTTTTTTTTTTTTTTCCTATTTGCCTTGTACCTGACTTTGGCCATGACCATGACATCCCTTCCTCTTGGCCTTCCCCTTGATGTTCCCACCGTTGAGACTGATGACCTTTTATTTTGCCTTGCCCTTGTAGTTCATACCACTAAGACTGGCTTGGATGCATGGAAATGACTGTGTGCATGCCAGTCTTGAGGAAGGGATTGATTCAGAGAGGGGCTGCTCTGTTCAGCCAGTGCTTGCTCCTCTACCTCAGCCACCTACCAGCCCCAGACTTTTGATGGCTCCCAAGCCTGTCCAGAACTTTGTTTTTATAACTCCTTGAAGAAGCTAGTGTTTTTCTGCCATGTTTCAATATAATTTGAACTGTGGACCTATTTTGTAAGGGCAACAGTCCTAACTTCTCACTGGCATGGGCACTGAGATTTAGTGCACCTTTTGCAGCCTTTAACTTGTGGATTTGTGTTTCTACCTTTAAGGGACAGATCCTGAACTTACTTGCTGCTAATAGAAACTATTCACGTCTGTATTAAAATTTAAAATAATTAAAGTTATACATGCTGAGGAATACTGCTTTCAGTGAATGATTTCTTCCCCATTCCAAGGCAAGCAGTGTTAGAATTTGTTTCATCTTTTTATTGAATGCTGTCTTTGAAGCAAAAGGACAAAGAAAACATGGTCAACAAAAAATTCAGAATCTTCATAGCAGCAAGAAAGACAATAGCCTCAAGCACTGCAAAGTAGGAACGCATTTGGAGATTAAGGTGATGAAAAAAATAGTAAATAATTAAAAAAAAATCCCTAATCTGTGGATCCTACATAAATGGCAGGTGTGATGTTTGGGCATAGGCTGTTGAAGATAGATTTATTGGGTTGGGGATTTACCTGCCAGGTATATGTAAATACTGAGTATTTCATATACTGTGATTTTTAAAGACTCTCAAGATAGTCGCTGAAATTCATCTTTAGAAAGTGATCAAGGATGTCTTGCAACAGTCAAGGCTTTTGTGAAAGATGGAGTAGAGGACCCAGAGGTTTGTCCTGAGAGGTGCTGGCTTTTCCACCACCTTGACCTCCAGAGTATATCTTACCTCTCAAATAAAACAAAAATAGACATGTTTGTGGCTTTATACTAGGTTCCTTCTAGGAAAAGATAAGGAAAGAGATGAACCTTTCCCTTTTGTGTTAACTTGATCATGTGAATGTAGTAAGTGACCAATGAAGGGGGATGGTATTTTGAGGACCTTCCCACAGAAAACATCCCCAAGTTCTTGAGGATATAGACATGAGAGTAGTATATCTAGAACATGTAAAGGAGTGTTGCAATCATTTGGTGATGGCAAAAGCTTTGACAAGTCAGTCTTTACTATACCTATGGCTAAAGGCAGGAATATGTGTCAAGATATTCTTAGAGAGCCTAAGTGAAAACCTTGGAAAGAAAAAGATCAAGTAATTTAAATCCACCAAGACAGATCATCTACTTTTTGTGCTCACTTTTGTCTATGTGTCATTTCCTACATGCTCATTAGAACAAAGGATTTTTCAGACTACAAAGGAAATGCTTCTAAATGAAATCTGTATCTTTTTTTAAAATGATCAGTTACATGATTTTTCTTGTGATGCCTGTTTTGTTATTGATTGTTATTATAAACATCAACAAGAAACTAAAATAACTATTGCACCTTAGTCCATACTAAATATTGTTTACCACACAGAATAGGATAACACATGGGTTTTAAATAATCAAAAAACAAACCTTAAGTTAGGGCATTTTCAATCATACACTGCTTGCTCTGATTTGACAATGCAAATGGCATTTTCACCTGATGTACCATTCTAACCACTTTTAGACTGACAATAATCAGCATTGTCATTAAGGCTTGACAGCTACTTATAGTTTCCCAAAGAAGCCTGGCATGGCGCTATCTGTGTGATGCTGTAAAGGTAATATTGGCAGTGAAGATGTTTGTTATTTTCTTACAAGAGGTACATTTTGAAAATAACTGAAGAAAAACATTGAAATGAATCATTGCCTGCAGTTTTACCAAACAGACCATACACAGACTACCCCAGTGCCAATGGAAACTCATCATTCTTGACTCACCTGCAATGGACTGAAATGGGTCCATCTTGGCCAAACTGTTCCTTTGTTTTATGGACTTGGCCAATGAAATCAATAAATCCTTCTCCAGACTTTGGTACTCCTTGTTCTGGCCAGTCAGTGAACTGGAACTGCCTCACCGTTCGGGACTGGCCGTCCTATACAGGGAATGTCACATACCCAGCCACAGAGGTGGATGCCAGAGTTCAGTCAGTGCACAGACCACAAGAAGAATTGTATGTTTTGTTTGAGAAATAAAGCACAATGGACATATTTAATCACAAACTGAGTTCTGTGTCTTATCTGCTATTAATAAACACTGCCTCCATTTATTTACCTCACAATCTAACAATGCTACTTGGACACCTACCATCTTACCTAGTACACAGCCAGAGAGTTCCCCTCCTAGCAACTGTCTTCAAAGCTAACATTTGGAGGGAATATAATCAATGATTATGAAACCAAAGTGGAACATATATATTCTTTTCTCACATAGAATTTAGTATGTTCTTCCTAGTGAAAGGAGTAGGCAGGCATGTCCTGGCTACACCACAGATGTTGTTACTGTTTACTTCATACCAGCTGTGCTTGCCCAGAGCTTTCATTGACAAATGGTGACATTGAAATGACATGACACATACCGGGTAGTAGCTTTGCACCCAGGTGTCCCAAGTTTCAGAAGCATAGCATTTGCAGCCACCACACATGCAACTGTGCTGTGCAGAAAGTGAAGCACACCTCAAGGTGATCACAGGATGCAAGAAAAACACACACATCCCAAAACACAGATAAGAAATAAAGGCTCTTTCCCAAAGTCATTAGGGCAGCATAAGTCTGCCATATGAAATACCAATAGTTGGCATGGAAACTACTATTTTTTTTTTTCTTTTTTCAGAAGCACAACGAGAGAAGAAGAGATCCTCTGTTTAGGAATAACAATGATGGCCATAAACTACCACCTGGCCCCCAACTTTTCAGAGGGGAAAGAGAATCTAAAATGATTCCAGCTGAAGAGGATACAATCTGCTCCTCTTCTTTAAAACCTCTGTGCCCATTACAGTTTTTTTATATACAGTCATGACCCTTCCCAGGACTATAAGTACAAATTTGCTCTGTGTCATTCACTCCTGGTTGGGGGGAGGGAGAGCACCACTTGCAATGCATACTCATCAACTATCCATCAATGGACAACAGGAAAAACACGTCCAGATCACACCAACTTCATAAGACCACCGAGAAACACAGAAGTACCGACCTAGTCCCATAACTAACTTATGGAAACAGAATTCCCTTCCTCTGTTCTGCAAAAGGCTGCAAAGCAGAGGAAGAAAAGTCTGAGGCTAGATAATACCAATTTGGTTTTGGCCTATCCAGGGGATTGACTTTCCACTACAATTGCTGTTCATAGTAAGAAGATGTCATATGCACAAACCCTCACTATTTGGAAGAGAGGCCACCTGGCTTCAGTGGTTACCTGCCTAGCAATACTGTATTCTCAACTGCCATCTTGCTCTCCACAGTAGGAGATTGCGATTAGAAATGCCACAGGAGCGCAAATAGCCAAAATTATGGAACCTCAGAAAACCATGCAATCACAAATATTTTATAGAAAATGCAGTGACAATCTTTCTTGGGATTATTGGGGTCTCACTGAATCTGGGCTTGTGGGGTGTAGCAAAGGTATCCATGCTGTTGGTGAAACCTAGCTCCTACTCTTTAACATCAGATATGAGTTCACTTAAGACACATTTAAGATTTTCACTTTCATACCTAACTTCAAGAAATCAAAGACCTTTTTTAAACAATGGGCCACTATCACCAAGGCATGCTTGCCTGGCCAACTCATGCAGCAAGCTACTGTTTTCAGTACAGTGACCTTCAGAGTACTTCACTTTCTGGGGCTCACAGGTCTGTCATCATCATCCAGTCCAACCCTCCCGCTAACCCATTTGTCTTTCAGTTCAGCTCAAAGGGTCTGGGAGATTAACAGGCAGTCTCAAAACATAACTGTAAAGAAAGTGGCTTTCTACAAAACACAATTGACAGAGTCAATACCTCTACCCCCTCACTGTGACAGGTCTAAAACCATAGCAGAGCTTGGAACTGAACCTGTCTCCCTCTGATAGGTGCTTCTAATCCTGGTTGGACAGTGCCTGTGGCAAAGATATCAATGTGTGTACAAAGAACATCTTACATCAGGACCAAAGCTTAGACTCCAGAATCTAGGTAAGAACTCCAAAATGAAAATGAGCCAAGAGGGTCAGGGTTCTCACTTTTCACAGCTACATTAGCACATCTGAAGAACACAGTATGCTGGAAATCAAATTAGAAGGTGCCAAGCTTGTCAGACTCTTCTAAAGAATGCCATTTGCTTTGCAGTTTTAAAATCAGACAGAATTAACCTCACAGTCCACCTGACCTAAAAGGCTTTGCAAAACAACAACATATTTACAGCCTCCATTAATGAAGAAGTCAAGAAAGCTCCACAGAAAATGAGCTGAGAAGGTGAATGTGAGCACAGCCAATCCATGAATAAATGCTTCCCAGCACAGTCCCTCACCAAGAGCACCCTCACAGGTGAGCTGCCAGATGTGATGTTTGAATGGAAGCCAAACTTGCCTTTGGGGCAATGGTTGGAGGAAAAATGACTCTTTCTCAAAAGTCCTCCAAGATGGGTGATTGCTTTGACCTTTGGAAACATGGCCACTTAGCACACATTTCTCCCATGGAAGTGTTTCTCAGACCACTCCTTAGCTACTGGTTACGAGTTAGAGATTGTTCCGACTTACCCTGGCATCTGTGACCTTGAATTCCCTTAAGATATACTGGGGCATGTTGTACTCAGCCATTGGATCTACAACAAAGTACTGGTATCTTGCAGATCGTTCTGCTGGCCAGTATTGGTGACATTTTTCCTAAAAGAAGAGAATATTCATGTGACACCCTACGAATTTCATGTGACTTTGTACAAATGCACACAAAATTTTATCCAGCTGCTTTCTTTCTTTTTTTTTTTCTTTAAAAATTTATTCATTCATTTATTTTAATTTGACCAGAGAGAGGCAGAGAGGGAGAAAGAGATAGGGAAAGTGAGAAAGCAAGGCACCAGGTCTGGGACTCGAACTGTGGTGAGCCATGTGGGAGTGTCCAGCACCTTAACCACCATGTCACCTGCTGGGCCCCAATCCAGCAGCTTTCTCTCCTCGACCTAACTTTTCTCTTATTCCCAACATTGAGACCACACGTGACTCATTTTATCTTCATAGCCATAAGTTCCCTGAGGATAATGACACCAATTCCACATTTGCCCATGGTAACCATCACAGTACCTGATGGTTAGCTAAGCTAAGACAGGATTGAATACTGCGACAGGATACACATCTTTATATCTACGTATTATCCAAACCATTATATCAGTCCATGCACAATGATGCGGTGTACTACAGCACATGTGCAACACTATGGACTTGGGAATACATAGAGAACCTTCCATTGTAAAGAAACCTCTGACCTGATATGATCCAACTTCACTTGTCAACTGAAGAAAGGAGGGTCCAGGCAGCTCTAATCACTTGACTATACTGCAGCCACATCAGAATAAAAAGTCCGTTCCTTTCCTAGTATGACAATCTTTTTATTTTCTGTGAGCTCTACAAGTCAGACTATAGCAGCATCTCCACCATTACAATTCACCTCTACCATTACAATGACATGAGATCTCAATTACTCTGACATCTATTCCTTTGGAGGTTTTTAGGTATCTCTAATACTACTTGGTATGTATTTCTAAGTAATCATCCTTTAAAAGTGGGTCTGGAGCCAGAAACAACAGTAGTTCCATGATCTGCAATGCCAAATCCAAACAGGAAAGTCCCAGGTTCCAGTTCTAAGGTTTCCCTTTATATGCTACCATGCACACATCTGCCTGTCATTCAAAACGGCTAAGGCTCATGGTGGCTTATGGCATGAAGACATCATTAGGGAGGCCTGTCTTTTTCACTAGAAAAATTAAGTGGATCTTGGATGATCAGATCATACTCCTAGAAAACCTATGTAATTTTCCAAACTTTGATTCAATCAGGGTACCAGGTAGACACATAAGAATTTCCTTCGGGAATAACACCAATCAGATTACTTCATACACAGAAATGATAGCACATTGACTCATGAGACTCCAATTGATCATGGCAAAAGAAATGATAATGCACTGAAAGATATATATCCAATGAGGAGATCTGGTTATGACTCGGACACCATGATTATCCTCTAATCAAAAGCAAGAACTATTATAGATTTTTCTTCCAAACTACAAAAACTGATGTATCTTTACAAGTTAGAAATCAGTGACTGGTCTAATTTATGTCATGGTACTCTGCCTCTCAGAACGATCGTGGCCTTTGAGTTATTACAATGACAGTCCCTTATCTCCACAGAGAGAACAGACACACAGGGTGACACACTTACTCTGCCCATTTCACGCAGCTTGGTGAGCATCACAACGATGGTGGAATTGTGTTCCCATAGCATCCGCCAGAAGTCTTCAGTGGTCTCTGCCAAGGGTCCCTGGGTAGCAATGTAGGCTTTCTGCTGTCTGGTATCAGACAGAATGAAAATACCATGTTACAGTTTATAGAGACCATTTGAAATCTGATCTTTCATATATACACATCTAACCCACTAATCACATGAAAACCTGTTCTTACTGCAACTGCAGTACATTCCAGTTAGGATTGCACACTGTGTGTATTTTGAGGACTTTGCTACTATGGTTTCAGTCTGGATCATTATTATATATATTTTGGTGCCATGCCAATGGCTCCATTTCATGTGTCATACACATCCCTTCAGTACACTGCTGTGTGCCTCGGTTTTCTAGACATGCCACAGCCTATCACATTGATGAAATATGGTACAAAGGTAGCTTCTTGATTAACTCCTTCCAAATCCAAATGGCTTCTGAAAAAAGAGTGCACAAGGGCATATTACACACTCCATAATTTCTGCTGCTATTCCAAATAATGAAACATACACACGCACATGCGTGCATGCACGCACACACACACACCAAGGGAACAAATGCTCACCTAGGTGCAAAGAAGATGTGTTTGAATTGAGATAGAATTTTTTCTGGTTCTGACACTAGGGCACATATACATATCAAGGTTTGGGATTGTTAAAGGAGTGAGAGTATGTACCTGTATCCATCAATAAAACTGGCATTGATGTAATCTGATCCTTCCACTCCTCGGATAGGCTGCAGGCATACCCTTGTGGATTCATATGGCATAATATTAACAAGGCGATTTTTGAATTTATTACATGGAAGATTGGCACTGATGAATCTTGAGGTGTGAGCTTTGGAGCTAGCTAGACGCTATTGAAGAGAAACAAAGAAAAGTCAGACCAAGATGCTTGTACAATAGCTTACGGCCTACATGCAAGGCACCCAAAATCTTCTTTTGCAATGTACACTTTTGGTTGACAGTACATGCCTGCTTCAACTACACAGCCTTTTACTTTTTTTCTCCTTGCTCCATATAGCCTATTGACATTTTCAAAATTTTCTTCCAAGAGTATGCTCTTTCAGTTTCTGTTAGGATACTAAAGTGCTAAAGGGATTGCAACAAAGTGAAGAACAGAAGAAGAAACGAAGAAAACAGTGTTTTCTAGCCACAGCCCAGAGAAAGAGTTGTAGAATCACATGAGTCTCATACTTGAAAAATTTGGAAGGTTACAAAAGTTAAGTGATGACTGAAAGAAACACAATCCCAGAATGACTTGCTCCCGCATAGACACATCATATCCGATATCATACCTTAAATTCGAGCTCCATTCCTGTGACATTCTCTCCCGTTTCTATTTGTGTCAGCTTCTGAATGTAGGCATACAAGTTTCTAGCTGGCACTTCGGTATTTCCACAAGTCACTGCTTCCAACAGTGCATCGTGGATAAAGATGTACTGGTCTTCTGTCTGAACCATGTAATTCCTCTGGGCTCTCATTAAAGTTACATGGCCATAAATATCTACAGTTTTTTCATGCTTTATTCTTTCTAACATGGCATCTATTACGATGAAACAACCAGTCCGGCCAACACCCGCACTATAAAGAAAACAGAGAGAAAAGCAAAATCCAAATACACCTCCGGGGACATCAGCATATAATAACACTGCTGTTATTCTGATTAATTAGGTTTCATACCCATTCTTTCTATTCCAATAGCTATTGTGAAGATTTTGGAACACTCTACATGCCAATCATCAGGTTGCCATAATCAGAACATAGGGAACCAAATAACTAAGGACAATTACCTTGGTTTCCAAATGTATAAGTATTAAATTCATAAATACAATGTTCCTTGATCATGCCATACAAAATAGACATTATTTCAAAGCTGTGAGGAAAAACCCCAAACATTTAGGTTGTCTCCATTGACAAGATTTTTCACACAGTAGTAAAGCTCTACCAAAGCTATGCATTTTGGCAAACACTGAGTCTTAGCTCCATTCACAAACGCAGAAACAATGGCACGACTACAAACTAGTAAATCACTCCATTTAAAACACAGTATTCTACAAATCAGAAAGGAAGTTCTAAAGCCAACCTGGTAGGAACCTCATACTTTACATATTAAATTGGTACACACTAAAAATAGTACAGGTAATTCTTAAGGAAACACATTCTTAGTAACAATGAATCAGTAGACAGAGTGGGTGTGTTTCTTACTTTTCATCTGTTCTCCACAGCTGAATGTATTTTTTGAATTCCAGGTGAAATTCAAGTATTCTGAGTAGGAAAAGCCCCAATCTTTGTTCCTGAAAGAACCCTGAGGCAGTTTTAAACCCATTGCTTCTGGACTGATGGGTCATTTTCCACTGAGTGTAAACCAGTTCAAAGAGGATGTGAGAGCCTACATGAAGCACAACAGCCCGACAAAATCTGCTGCTACGAGGAGCCAATCTAATTTACTGAACCAGATTACAGAGTCAGGTGGTTGAAACAGTGGAATTTCCTTTAGTGTGGCTAAATAAATAAATAAATAAATAAATAAATAAAAAACCAAACAAACACCAAAGCTATGCATTTTGGCAAACACTGAGTCTTAGCTCCATTCACAAACGCAGAAACAATGGCACGACTACAAACTAGTAAATCACTCCATTTAAAACACAGTATTCTACAAATCAGAAAGGAAGTTCTAAAGCCAACCTGGTAGGAACCTCATACTTTACATATTAAATTGGTACACACTAAAAATAGTACAGGTAATTCTTAAGGAAACACATTCTTAGTAACAATGAATCAGTAGACAGAGTGGGTGTGTTTCTTACTTTTCATCTGTTCTCCACAGCTGAATGTATTTTTTGAATTCCAGGTGAAATTCAAGTATTCTGAGTAGGAAAAGCCCCAATCTTTGTTCCTGAAAGAACCCTGAGGCAGTTTTAAACCCATTGCTTCTGGACTGATGGGTCATTTTCCACTGAGTGTAAACCAGTTCAAAGAGGATGTGAGAGCCTACATGAAGCACAACAGCCCGACAAAATCTGCTGCTACGAGGAGCCAATCTAATTTACTGAACCAGATTACAGAGTCAGGTGGTTGAAACAGTGGAATTTCCTTTAGTGTGGCTAAATAAATAAATAAATAAATAAATAAATAAAAAACCAAACAAACAAACAAACAAAACCCTAAGAAAATAACACATCTGTGTTCTTACAATCTCAAGGTAAGCCTTGTCCACTTCTTAAGTTTCAAACCTTCTAGGCTGATTGCAATTATGTGTCAGGTGTGTCCCAATCTATAGTTTTTCTACTCCAGAACATGCAAGTTACATGGCTGGTGAACATGTACTGAACCTCATACACCAAGCAACAAAGAGCCTTCTTCACTGGCTAGAGGAGAGTTTTCCATCATCCATGCATCCGTGTGTTCACTTATTTGTCTGTCCATCCACTGATCTATCCTTATCGTCACTCAACGTGCAATGAGATACTTTGCCAAGTGACATAGAGCATATGACCAAGATGACTTAGATTCTACCTTTACAAACCTTAGGTTCTACCAAGGGACATAATACTTTACATAACTATTATACAAAAACAAACAAACAAAACAAAACAAGGATGTGTTGATTTGGTAGATGGCGTGGCATTTGAAATACAACTTCATGGATAGAAAGGTTGTGAACTAGAGGGTGCTCAGATAGTAAAAGAGAAAGAACAGCATTTACGCTCAGGCTGCCAACTCTGGGAGTTACTCATGACACTTTTCATAGGTCTGAGCAAGGAATGTCCAGAACCCAAACACGAATGACTTTTATGACCACAAGGGCATCTACCTCTACTCAAATAGCAATTTCCCTCTGGTACCAAGTGGGTACAAGATATAAAGAGAACATTTTAAACAAAGTACTAACTTCACTTACTGAATAGTGTAGATCAAATCCAGCTTCCATATAGGAACCCTGGGATTGGTGGACTAGGCTACCTGGGAACTTGATAAAACCACTTTTGTTTTTTAAAGACAAGGTTGATGGCTGTGTTGCCATCTTTCTGCCTCAAAGACCCAGCTAGCACTACAGGGTCGTACCAAGATGCTCAGTTTTTCTCTGCACTTTATTTTCATTTGTTTTAAAAAACAGAGGACATGTACACTCATAGGGTTGAGGAAGGGAGGGGAAGGACATCTCCATATGAAGTGTCATCATGCTATAATCCTTTCTCCTCCATTTTTCCTTTCTGTTGGGATTTGGGTCACACATACACAAGTGTCCAGTGTTTTTCAAGCCACCAAAGCTGGGATTTGAACCATGTATTTGGCCATGTGTGATCTAGTTTCCTTAACCAGTAGGCCATGGGACTGGACCCAAAGTTTACTTTCTTTCATAAAAGTAGAAGGAATGGTATAAGGAAGACAGACATCCTTCCATCCTTGACAGGGTGCACCACAGTGTAACTGTGCCTCAAGCCTTCCAGTGAATAATGTCCACAGATGAGTCCAGTATATTCCTGTTTACCTGGGATCCAAACCTAGCCCTCCCATATGGCTGCTGTTTCATGCAGCAGTGCCCTACTTCCTATGCCTCTTGGATAAGTTGCCAGCTTCTTCTAGACAAACCCTCACTATATTGCCAAATCCAGAATCAAACTTATGTTCCTCTGGACCCAGCATCTCAAGCTGCTGGGATTACATGCCACCACATCTGGCCTTTAGGTTGGCCCAGGAGTTGAACCTGAGATTCCCATGTGGTTCCACACTTTGGAGCACAAGGTCTTAACAGTGCACACCACCACAGCTAGACCACCGTAACTACTATTTTGAAATCCCCCCCCCCTTTTTTAATGTGCCAGATGGCCCCTGGATATTGATCCTAAGCCTCCAGGTTTTAAACCCATAAACTCAAATGACATAGTGATGTCACACAAAAGTCTCTGGGACCAAGCCCTAGAAATGACAGCACATGCCTTAGCACGTAGATCCAACTGAAACCTGATACAAACAGTAATATAGAGCTGTTAGCCTGGCTCCAATGTGCTCAGATGTATGAAGTTCCCTTTTAGTTTGCTCCACATAAACTGTCAAGTGACAAGTTTTCCCTGGCATCCCTTATTTCCTGCCACCCTCCACCCACTAGGGCAGGCTTAATCACCCTGGGCCCCAAATCCTTAGTTGCCTTTGAATACAGTCCCAGGCTAATTGCATTATCAGTGTGGCAGGATGACTGTCCATTATCAACAGTACAGATGTGAAAGCACTAGCTGTGTTAAAAAACAAAAACAAAAGACAAATAAAAAAAACTTTCTATGCCCTGCACCAAGACAGCCATAATTGTTCAACTGTGGTAGACTAAGTGACTGGATTAGTGATTGGTACAAGACCTTGTGCATCATAGGCAACTATCAGTGTTAGGCAAGCAGCACTCTTCAGTCTGTGAAACAACTCCCACACTTCACAAAAGTTTGGTACTATGCAGAGAAATGTACAGATTGCTTCTCCTACGATTTCGTAGGGAATAAGAGCACAGGAACAATGTGTTCAATGGTCTCTGTGTCTTGGTCTCCTCCAATGCCAGTTTACTGCAGTGAAAAAACCCTAAGTAAGAATTTACTGGAAAGTTTATCTTTCAGGGTTTCTCTCCAACCAATGTATCTCAGGTCCTAGGACTCTGAATAACATCTGCTACTCTGTGTCATCTTTCTAAATTGACTTCACTCTAATCAGACTCAATTCCACAGCATTCTTTCTCAGAGAAGCCCCACTGTAAACCTTTTAACGAAGTCCCATTCAACAATTCAATTTCAGATAATAGCAAAAATATTTTTGCAAAACATGCAGCAAGGACCATTCAAATGTCAGCATGATCCATACTTCTATATAGGGCAGAAAGACAGCATAGAATCTTGCCACATTGTTAGAAATGACTCAAATCCTACATAGTATAATTCCCCCTGTGATGGTGATGCATTTTTTTTTCCCAAAAAGGGGAAGAAAAAAATCCTATCTGTGTCTTAGTTCACATCATAAATTGTGGAGCACAAGAAACAAAAGAGGAGCCATGACTTGAACAAAACATGTTTTGATTTTTCTTCCTACCCCCCCCCCAAAAAAAAGAAAGAAAACTATATTATTTTCAGATGACAGACAGTTAGCTGGTCAAACCTGTTGTTCATATGTAAGATACAGAAGGAATTAACTCTTCACATGTGTTACTTCTTAATTACTTCTCCAGGGTGAAGGATTATTGGGGCCTTTACAGAGATGTGTGTCTTATCTTCTTACCTTGAAGCAAGATCATGAGGTTTCCAGTTATTTTTACCAGGTACCAATGGCTATGTGTCCTAGAGAAAGTCACTTAACCTCTTCTCAATTTTCCCATTTTTCTTCAATTGATATTGAGATAAATAATTACCTAGTAAATCTAATGATCTATCCAGTTTTTTTTTTTTTTGTTGTTGTTGTTGTTAACCCTGTGTCTTTTTTTTTTTTTTGTTGTTGTTGTTAACCCTGCGTGTTGGTGTCCCTCAGCTTCCCATATAGCTATGAATACAGGCGTGTACCACTGTGCTTGTCTTTTAGGATGAGCTGGAGATCAAACCCGGGTCTCCCCTGTGGCCTCAACCTACCAGAAAGCAAAGCATTCCATAAATGACATTTCCTTCCCCTTTCCATGACTCATAAGATCTGGAAACTTCCCTAAAGTTATACAGCTATCTCGTGGTAGAGAATAGAGAAGGGACTACAAGGCAAATTCTAAGATGCTATAACTTCCCAACACTTCTTACAGTCCCCATGGTGCTTCACACCACTTTCTGTCATCTGGGTCAGCAGCAGATAGCAAACAGGGTGACTGTTGTAGCCCACTCGGCCATACCTTCCTGTAGCTGCATGTGACTATATATTCGTCATGCAGCTTCCTGGAAAAGCCCTTCTTCCCTGGTTTTCCGAATACTATTAGAGTTGAAGAACTATGGGAAATATCAGAGGCACAGAAGTATGGAAAAATATCAGATACCAATAGGAAGGGAGGAGATTTTGTAATTATCCCAAACACAAAACAGCTCCAAACATTTCATACATATACATGACACCGCCAAACATAACTGTGTCACGGTTCCAATGATTCCTTGACAGCATGAAATTGCTATTCAGTTGGAAACCAAAGTCACAGAGGAACTCTCAATGTCAAGTTTCAAAACCTACTGACCTCCTTTTCAGACAATGCCTCAGTAAGTACTTTGTGCTTTTTTGTTAGTTTCCTGAGCCGATTATCCACCTGGTTCTCTGAATGGATCCTCCTCCATTCTCC
>NW_006159787.1:557068-559658 GCF_000334495.1 Tupaia belangeri chinensis
TTTCCCTGATCTACATTCCTCTGTCAGCCCATCAAAGGTACATAATATCCCTAACATTCCATTTTTTCTTTCATTCTCCTTCATGGTTCACTAATAACCTTCCAACAAATGGTTCCTAAAGTGATGGCCCCTTCTTTGAGCACAAGTGCACACCTGTCGTTCCCACCGCCCTGACCCTCAAGTGTTTCAAACATAAACAGATTCCAAGCTTCATCACCACCTTCTCTGCTCAATCTGCTCCTCTCATTCTCTCTCTTTGACATTTGGGTATACAACTGAAGAATCACTTTGGATTATTTTACCTCTTGCCCTGGCCAATAATAAATTGCAAGTTTCTGTGTTTTCAACCTTCACCATTTTACTCAACCATCTATCAGTGATGGGCTAGAGCTGACAAAAAAAAAAAAAAAAAAAAAAAAAACCAAATATTATTTTTTTTCCAAAATCTCTCTTTGACATTTGGGTATACAACTGAAGAATCACTTTGGATTATTTTACCTCTTGCCCTGGCCAATAATAAATTGCAAGTTTCTGTGTTTTCAACCTTCACCATTTTACTCAACCATCTATCAGTGATGGGCTAGAGCTGACAAAAAAAAAAAAAAAAAAAAAAGCCAATCATTACATTTTCTCCAAACATAAATAATAATAAAGTATGACCCCAAACTCTTTGATTACTATCTTACATTATTTTATGCTATTAAGGTGAAACTATATAATGATGTATTGCTGGTCATTTCTTTCCAGTGACCTCACATGTATAGCTTGAAATATCTAGGTGGGAATATTTATTCCAAGAAACTCAGCACATACTATTAATACTTTCACTCAGGGAGCTACTTGTTGTACCTTTACCAGCACATACTGGCTATCCTCATGTGTCCATATCCACCACTCAAAGACTGACCAAAATGTATTCATCACTTTGTTCCTCTATCTACATTTCCTACACACTGATTCGTGAAACTGTTAAATACCATCATGATTATTTAGTAAATACCTACCATGTACTCACTGAACCAGCAGTGAGCAAGACAAACATGGAGATTGCTGTTTAGTGTGACAGTCAGACATTCCACAATCACATGAATACACATCTAATTACAAACTTAAGCATTGCTGAGACTCAACTGTATAGAATGCTGGCAGAACACCTGTGAGGAAGTCTCATTTATATTGATTCCTGTTATGGACTGAACTGTGTCCCTTGCCTCACTATTCTTGTGGTGCAACTCTAACCACCACTGTGACTGCATTGGACACAGGGCCTTTAGGAAGGAAGGGAAAGTTAGGTGAGGTCAGAAAGTAGGGGTCCTCATCAGATATGACTGGTATACTTGTAAGAAAAGAAAGGCACACGAGAGATCTTTCTCTCCATGTACAGGAGGCTTCAGTGGAATATGGGTCATCTAAAAGCCAGGAAGAGAAGCCTCACCAATAATCAACCCCAATGCCACCTTGACCTTGGACTTCCAGCTTCCAGAACTGTGAGAAAATAAATTTCTGTTGCCTAACCAACCAGTCTGCAGTTTTTTGTTGTGGCAACCCTGATGGATTAATTCAATACTTACAAAAGACAAGTCATTATCTGCTAAGTAAAAAAGGGTGGAAAAGCCCTTGAATAGCAAGAATATCCAGGAAAAGGTGCCTAAATAGACAATAACATATTTTGAGCTTCTCAAAGAAAGCTAGTAGCTGGAAGACAGTGAGGGGAAAGAAGGCCTGTTCCACATATTTCCATTTCACTTTAAGGTTATTTATTACATTTTAGTCAAACTAATAACATTTTTAACCATAACTATAGCAATTCTATTTTTTTATGTTTCATAGTTTATCTGTCTGACATAGTTTGTCTACTCTTCAGTTCTTTACTTTGAAACATTTCCTGGCTTAAAGAATGTCTGCATGGATAGGGTACCAGCAGATGGGTATAATAGTTATGTTGCTGGATTCCCATGTAGTCAGCCATGGTTCAAGTCCTAGACCTGGTGGCTTTAAACTCTCACTGGTCACGTGTGTGTAGGTGTCCAAGATCCTAAGAGGAGAATGGAGGAGAAGGGACTACAGTATGGCCATCCCCTCTGAGGGGTGATTTCTCATTTCTGTATCTCTGTCTCTCTAGCAAGCGCATGTGGCTCCTAGCAAAAGTCTCTCACAAAAAAGGTGATTTCTCATTTCTGTATCTCTGTCTCTCTAGCAAGCGCATGTGGCTCCTAGCAAAAGGCTCTCAAAAAAAAAAAAAAAAAAACAACAAAAAAACATGAATGGCATTGTTTTTATTGCATGTATTTGAGAAATTCTGCTGTTACGGCCTTCACTTATGACCAATAAATTGGTTAACTTCAGCATTACTGGATCCTAATACTATTCCTAAACTCTAAATATATTGTTCCAAGGTCTTCCCTTGTATTTTGAAGAAGTCATAAATGAGTTTGATTTTTGTGAACTTTTCCTAGTAATTTTTGCCACAAATGGGC
The DNA here is from genome assembly GCF_000334495.1 of Tupaia belangeri chinensis. Classification (NCBI taxonomy): domain Eukaryota; kingdom Metazoa; phylum Chordata; class Mammalia; order Scandentia; family Tupaiidae; genus Tupaia; species Tupaia belangeri. The sequence goes on from NW_006159787.1 coordinate 559,546, forward strand.
TTTTGCATTTAAGTTGGATGTTCAACAACTGTATCTATGTATGTCATAGACCTTGGCTTTACCACTGAAACTACATGGCTCTCAGGCAATATTTTTACTGTAAGGTTCAGCAC
>NW_006159787.1:559685-597413 GCF_000334495.1 Tupaia belangeri chinensis
TGGGACATGCTGGCTAATGCAACTGGAAACCAGCTGGCCCACTGCTTGGTTTGAGTAAGAGTCTCAGACCTGGTAGCTTGAAAAATACTCCAGGCATGCGTATATGTGTGCCCAAAAACCTTAAAGGGGGGACAAGTGAAAGAAAGGGGATTGCGACATGACCATTCTCTCGGGGGATGCTTTCTCACTTTTCTCCTATGTCTCTCTTCAGAAGCACACACACCCTCTAGAAGAAAAAAAAAAAGATTCATGGCTTTTCTTCAATACCAATCAAATTATACCTGTTGTAAGCTTTCCCACCTCTGAACTCTGTTTATGCAGGTCCTTTAAACTTCTTAACATCTCATATGACATTCACCATCCTTCAAGAGTCACTTCAAGAGCTGAGATGAGATTCTACCTTGATTTAGTCTTCCCTGGACTGCTATGACAATTAACTCTTTTTCAGCCACTGCCTTTATTTTTCTGTTCTGGTTATTATCCTTATGCCAGTTTATAATTTCCTGGAGGGAAACAACAATAGCTTCCTTGTCTCTACGCATTTGACAATTTTCCTTGGCAGTCTCCATGCCAGAGTAATTGAAAGTGCTTGAAATAATAATTATTATTATTTTTTTGGTTAAATATATGAAGCACTCCCCTGGATCAATGACACAAACAAAACCATTCCCCCAAGCATCCAGCACAGGTACAACCCTCTGATACATGTTTATAAAGATAAAGAAAGCTCTTATAATTTGATGAGATAGAAACAACCTGTGCTTATGCTTTCCTCCAGTAGCTCAGAAAAAACAAACCTCAGGCAACTATATATTTTTTTCTTAAGACATGGAACGTTGCAAATTCATAGCTTCTAAGTTTGCCAGCCTACCTCTTGAATTTCCCAGTTCTCTTAACAGCACGTATTTTACTTGCTTCTCCAATTTACTTTTTTTTTTTTACCCATCAGAATCTGAGTGCAGTGTACCTCTCAAAATGAAAGATTGTAGTTCTAAAAGCAAATGCATTTTTCTTTGATCCTGAAAAAACTCAGCTCCCCACAGCAGCGATAATGACGGAACCCTATTTAGTGCTGTTTGTTTTTCATCATTTCAACAGCCTTCTACCTGAAGCATGATAACAACAGCAACCCTGATAAACCACCCTTATTTTTATCTGTTTTCTGTCAGAGTAGTTGCCAAGCACTGGGACAGATTTTTCTAAATATCTTTAAAAACTGGAGTGTGTAACCCTGTGCTTCAGGCTGAAGCCAGCACAATTTGGCACATTTATTATGTTACAGAACATTCTGGCAAAAAGGGAAGAGGACAGCCCTTTTATATCAAGTCGAACATTAGCTCAGTCTCTATTATGACAGAAGTAAAATCTACTACTAAGTTTTCTTCCAGAGAGGACAGTGATTCAACTAATGAGACTCAAAGCACTACTCAACTCTGGATTTGTTCTGACTCCTACAGCAAACCAAATTCCAGATGAACTTTAGCCTTAACAATAAAAAATTCACTGAGTAGGACCAGCAGTTAGCGTAATGGCTATGTCACTGAACTCCCATGTAGTCAACCATGGTTCGAGCCTCAGAACCGGTGGCTTAAACTCATGCTGGGCACGTGTGTGTGCGTGTGTGCCCAAGATCCCAAGAGGAAAATGGAGGAGAAGGGATTGTGGCGTGGGCCATCCCCCCTGGGGGGTGATTTCATGCTTTCTGTCTCTCTGTCTTTGTCTTTCTGGTGAGTGCACATGCCCAATAGCAAAAACCTCTCCAAAAAAAAAAAGAAAAAAAAATTCACTGAGTGACTGAGTGATAGATGTTCCGGTGTTTACAAGCTGAAAGAGTATGCAACTCATTAAACAAGTATGCCTACTAGGAAATTGTTATTACTTCAATATTATCGTTCACCCTGCTACAACATTTGTTTTCAATTTCTAAAAACATGATTGAGTTAGTCCCACGAGTTCAAATATGTTTAATGTCCCGTGATGCAATACAGTAGTAATGTGCAAAAAGAAAAAATTAACAGTCATAAGAGGACTCTTTGGTGCTAAAATCATTCTGGAGATGTATTTAAAAGTTGGCTCTTCTGATTAACTCAGTGGAGTTTTAATACTGACCTTTTATGGATACATCAATGATCTGGCCCCCATAAGACAATAGAATTAAGAGATTTTGCAGATCATTTAGTTGGGTGCAAAGACAGGAATGTATAAACTAAAACTCATTGTGAGCATTTTCTGCATACGTTAGTTCATACTTTGATTGGATATTACAGCTCAGCTATCAGAACGGGATCTATGAACTGCAAGTATGTAAAAAAGAGCATCTAGGACAATGGATGCAGTTGTATAAATTAGGTTTATAAGATTACTCAGGTGATCATCCTAATTATACTGTAAGGTGCCTGATGAGGAGGCTCTTTTAAAATTCTTTCATTTTGTTTGTTACAAAAATTATTACAGTTAATATGCAGTTAAATTAGCATTTCTCCAATGTTTAGGGTTCCAAACTGACCCCCTACATATTTTGTTATCGTCTAGTGTTTCTTTTACCATGAATAACCAGACAACTTACATGGATTTTTTGGACATCAATATTTATCTGCCTAATTCACTTCTAAAATAAACATTTAAAAATATCTTTGAACAAGTTATCGCTGAAATGCAGTACAATTTATCTGTGCTATTAAATGCTGTCTATATGGCTTTATGATGTCGTTGTTCCAGAGGGCAATAATCTTGCAGCATTCATTAACATTTAAAATATACATGTTCTTCAATGTATGATAGGCTTACATGCATGAAAAAGCTTACAAAGATTTTTATTGCAGCATTTTTGCAATAATAGCAAATTAATTAGGTAAAACATTCACTATGGCTAGAGAAATGGTTAAATAAAATATATCAATACCACGAATACTGTGCACTAGTCCAAAAAAAAATGAGGTGAATTCATGTATTGATTCTTCCCATAAAAATTTCCAAGATGTTCTAAAAATGACCACCTAACTGTTGTATGTAACAGGGCAGATCTATCTCTACACACACATAAATGTATAATTTATGGGTATTTTTGATAAGTCCATATGAGATTATATAGGTCTACACGTATATGTGTATGCACAGAACATGATTTTGAAAGATACACAAATTCTAATAATAGTTGCTTTTGAGAAGAGGAATTATTGACAGCAGTGTTATAGGTGGGCTTTCAACATGTATGTGTGTGTGTTGTATATGTGTTTTAACAGTATAGCATCATGATGTAATTGTAGAATTAAGAAAATACATAGACTGGAACCAGAACATAATAGTCACTAGACTATCATGTAGTTGATCATGGTTTAAGTCCTGAACACAGAGACTTAAAATTCAAGCAAGGCGTGTGTGTGTGTACACCCAAGATCCTAAGAGGGGAAGGAATTACAGTGTGGCCATTCCCCTTGGGTAGTGATTGCTGATTTTCTTTTCTTTTCTTTTTTTTTTTTTTTTTTTTTTTTGTTTTTTTTTGCGTAGGGCGACGTTTTTGCCATAGGGCACATGCACTCTCCAGACAGAGACAGAGAGATAGAAAGTGAGAAATCACCCCCAAGGGGGATGGCCACGCTGCAATCCCTTCTCCTTCATTCTCCTCTTGGAATCTTGGGCATGCATGCACATGCGCCCGGGTGAGTTTTAAGCCACTGGGTCTGGGACGCGAACCACGGTTGACTACATGGGAGTCCAGTGACATAGCCATTACGTGAACTGCTGGTCCCGTGATTGCTCATTTCATCTCTCAAAGGGGGGAAAAAAAAGAAAAAGAAAATAGGTAAACCAATAGATAAAAGTTACTATAAACGAAAGCCATAATCTGGTCAGGTTATGGTGTAATGAGTAGCATACTGGACTCACACAGTAATGTCCCAAATTCACATGCTTAGATGTCCCTCCACGTGCTGGGTACGCACCTGTGTGTATCCATGATCTGGGTCAATGGGAGTGGACTGAAGCATTAGGACCCTGTTAGGGTGCTTATCTCTCTTTCATTCTCCCCCTCCCTTCCTCATGGAAGTTATAAATTCTCAAAGTGTTTAACAGATCATAATTAAACACTGATAAACAGCTGGGGCTCCAAGGAAGAGAGAGAAGATGAAATGACATCTACTCTAGCTCAGGAATATTGATTGTCTTGTCCAGAGATAGATACTTATAAGAAGTCTGAGTGATGTCGGCAGTTCCTTGCAGCCCAGACATGCTTGAGCAATCTGGCGCTGGCTTTTAATTTTAAGGAGTGGGTTTCAGAATATAGAGTATATGAAAAATACTTGCAATAAAAGAAAAAATAACCTATGAAAGATTTTAATTTCTTGGCATCCAAATATTTAAATGAAGCATTAAATGGTATATTAATTTCATTTATCTATGAACTTTTTAAAGTCTCCTCAAATAACAGTCCTCATAGACAGGAGAAGACTTGGCAAAGACTAAGAACAATAGTTAGGTGGTCAAGATGCCCCAGAAATTTGGTCACTCTACAGAGGTAAAAGGCACTGTGTGCTTAACGGGCATCTTCTGATGGTCAAAATAAATTCACATTTCATCAACATAGAAGACACAGAGTTCCTGACCTGCCTGATAAAGACCTCAAAATACTGAAAGGTCAAGGTTGATCTATCCAGATTATATCTTCTCAGGGCATTTTTTTTCATGATGGGTAAAGGGTTATTTCTTTTCTTTTCTTTTCTTTCTTCTTTTTTATTTTGGAGAGGTTTTTGCTATAGGGCATGTGCGCTTGCCAGAAAGAGAGAGAGAAAGACAGAGATACAAAAAGTGAGAAATCACCTTCCAGGGAGATTGCCACATTGTAAACCCTTCTCCTCCATTCTCCTCTCGGGATCTTGGGCATGCAAACAAACTCGCCTGGTGTGAGTTTAAGCCACAGGGTTTGGGACTCGAACCGCTGTTGACTACATGGGAGTCCAGCGATATAGCCATTATGCCAACTGCTGGTCCCAAGGGTTATTTCTTAAAATAAAAAAGCCTACAAAAAATAAAACTCAAATGAGCCGAAACTGACTTTTTTCAAATATGTTCACTCAAGCAAAATCCTCCAAAGACTTCCATATGATCTTGGTTTTGCCCCAACATTGTCCAGCAAACACACTATCTATTATTTTTACAGTGTGATGCTTGAGACAAATTAGAAGGTTAATTGTATGTGTATATAGAGAAAGAGAGAATACAAATATATAGAACGCCTGAATATGCCATTGCAGGTATTGTTTCACAGATGAGTAGAAACAGATTCCGCTGGCTTGATAATGGGTTGCTGACTTGAATTTGAACTGAGGTCAATCAAATGATACTAAGGAAGTATAAGAATCTCTATCATTTACACTTTATTTATTTTTGTATCTGAGGGGGGAGGTGAGGAGGCTATTAGCCATAACACTTAGTCCATATTCTATATTCTGTTTACAATGATACAAAATTGGCCACTTTTCAAAAAAAGATACCACCATTGGCCAAGTCAGCCAGGTAAAGCTACATATTTGTATATCACTCAACCCAAAGGGCCTAATAATCACATGAACTACGGTGTGTACAATCACTCAATCCACACAGCAGGCTCATCATTAGCACTATTACTACTACTTCTGACTAGGGTTAAGCACAGCCAAATACAAGAGCCATTGGAAGTTATCTGGAAGACATGCAAACTTTAGCACCTCACTGTTATTTTCCCAAGGCTATCAAAGCTTTTCTAAGTGCAAGTCTCGGAAGATTTCATTTTTTTTCTGTTTATAACAAATGCTATTATCTTCATTTTTCATTAATTTATGTCTTCAGTGAATGATAGAGACAGAGGGAGAAAGACAACATCCTTAACAGTCTTTAGATCATGATCTGCCCCCACCTGCACCCAGCTCCGGGTCATGGGCATGCATGTTCTTGTCATGCTCAGGAAGGTCTCCAGGTGTGAACAGGGAACCTTTTCATGTGGGTCAGCCACTCAGAGCATATTTTACCATGGCAGCACTGTATGGCACCTTATTATCTTCATTTAGCATAAATAGTACAAAGGATTTGAAAGACTGAAATCAGAGGTTATGAATTTGTAACCCTTTGTTTTTTGTGGTTCCTTTCTTTGACTTGCACAAGCTTCATAAGGTGTTAAGAAACTCAGTCTTGGTACAACCAATTTCCTACTTTTTACATAGAGCCTGCTTACTTGATTATACCTACCTTGGTCACAACCAGGAAGTTTTGTGTTGGTGTCCCCAGGATCCGCCTTCTTAAACTCATGTTTTTTTTTTTTTTTGTATTTATTATTCAGTACTATTCGTACAACCTCTCCCATCTTCTTTGCCTATTTAGATTTTGTTGTTGTTGTTGTTGCAGGATGACACTGAGATCTAGATATTATTAGGAAGTTGACCAACACCAAGTGGCTATAATTAGGGACTTGAGACTTGAGTCCATGTCTCTCCATTTTCATAATTATGCTCTCCTACCTATATGAGTTTAACTGAGAACAAATGATGGTTTGATTTGGAGGTCCATAGATGGACCAAGTTCCACAGTTCTATCACTTCATACTGAAGGAATGTGGGTCTGAAAGAAAAATGTTATACTTGTAAATGTCCTTTCCTCACAAAACACTGGACCTTACGCCCTTACAGAAAAATGGATTCAGTCCTTTTTGAAGCACTGTGAAAATGGGTTTTATGCACAAACCAATGTATCAGCTACTGACTCTTGTGTGAGTTCTCTTTTAGTTTTGGTTTATGGTTGGTTTTCAGTAACTATGATATGTATGCATGATGACTATGTAATGAAAACTAATATTAAGTGTATTTGGAATAACAAACTGGTTAAGTTTGAAGATGGGAGTACACAGGGTAGGAAATGCCTCTCATGTAGTACTAGAAGATGAAAAACCCAGTCCGGAGACTAGGGTACTAAAGAGATGAAATATTCAGTAATTCCCTTTCGGAAAATACAAAATGAGACATTCCTATGTGTTACTCATCACTCCAATGTACTTCCAGGCATCTATGCATTCTGTGTCTAGATGGTCTGTACATAAGCATAGGTACCCCTGCCCAGAGGTTCCAATTCTGTGGTCTGGCCTTGGTCCCAAGATCATGCACGTTAGACCAGCTTTAAAGGGATGCTGATACTTCTGATCAATGGGACATACTTTGGGTAACAAGGATATAAGAATATGTGTCTTTAATATTTTTGTGAGTAAATGAGGGCAAATTCAGATGCATCAACTATACCCACAATTAGTCATATGTATGTATGTGTGTGTCTGTGTATATTAGTCTTGATCTCTCATTTTTATAGATTTTGTTTTTGTCCTTAGTAATTTAAAGCTTTAACAGAAAGGGGAAACTGCAATGGCTGCTTTCAAAAATGCTTTTGTTTTTCCCCCTAAAGACCACATACTTTACTATCTCCAGATATCTGCAAATACAATATACAGAATTATCTTACAATAAAACTTCAATGAAGAAGCCCACCTTGCAAATTTTCTTCATAAGAAACAACCCCAGATATGAGCAAATCAGATACTGTGTAATAAGACCCAACAGTACTTCTCCCATGACCAAAAGAAAAATATCCAAGCAATAGAGCCCTGACTGCAAAGCCACAAAACAAAGATAACAGAACTATTTTTAAGCCTCATTTTATGACCAGGCACAGCAAAATAGTTTCACATAGAAAGTTTTCATGCTGATTACATGAAATCAAAATACCACTGTTACAAGGTGTCCTTTTTTTTTTTTTTTTTTTTTAATTTGAATACCATCTACTTTATGCAATGAGTTTCATTGTTCTCTCAGTCTGGGAAAATTTCAAAATGCATTACAGGTACACCTGGGAAAACTCAGTGATACTCCTGTCCAGATCTCAGCTATTAGGTTATAAAAATATTTCCCCATTTCCTGCAGATGTCTACATTCTTTCTTTGCTGGTAATTTTAATTCAGAACTCATTATTGACAGCTGTTTGTTCTGATAGAACCTAATTGCTCTTTTACCAGACTCAGCTGCACACTGGCGGATTTCTTTTCCCTTACAGAGTATATTACATATCAACGCAGCAGGAAAAAATAACCAATTAACTAAATATATGTGCGTAAGATGATTCATTGAGAACTTGATCAAGTAATAGATTCAACTGTAACATAGGTCAAAGGAAATTATAGCACTTGTAGTTTATAGTATTAAATATAATTATCTAGAAATATAAGCACTAAAACATATAGAGGATGAGTGGCAGCCTCTGAAATTCACCCTTGTATTAATAAAGAAACTTATATATTACTATATTTGGATAATTGGCAGAATATTTATTCTGCTGATGGAGTAATATGAAGAGTTCTCTTTGACACACACTACACACCATGTAGAGCCTGAGAAGGTGGACAGCTGCTAGGAGGAATCGAACATGTTGTGGAGTCATTTTGCTAAGCAGATAATCCTCTGGAAGGCAAAGTTTCTGGTGACACTCCAACTCTTTTTCTTACTGTCCAATCAATGTTGAATTTCCCTACCTTTACCAGAGGAGGAATACAAAGTCTTTGAAGTCTAAGCTATTTCCTCTGGAAGGGTCTCTTTAAAGGCAATGCCTCATTTTAGTAGCTCCCCAAGAGGTGAGGAAACAGCTTGGCAATGCTCATTCTATCAAGTGCCTCAGCAGCCTCACTCATAGATTTTGGGAACTGAAGCTGCCTTGTTTAGTGAACTGGAACACCCAAAGAGGGGTAAACCAAGGACTCACTTGAGACCACATAAGCAGCAAATACACTGCGTTTGACATGAGCTACATAGTTGCTTTTATTTGCTGTTTGTCTGTTTTGAAAATGAAGGGAACAGGTCAGTCAGGGAAGAGCAAAAAGCTCCTTAGTAAGGAATCCATTCAAGGAAGATGAACTTTTTGTTAACACCAGGGACACTAGATGGTGCTTCCCTTTCTGGGGCACTCAATGTTTCTTTTTGCATATTTAATCTACCACATATAGGGAGGAAGATACTGGGAATGGGAGGGTGCTTATTACTCTAATAATTCTGTGGGATGATAGCATACATTTCCATTAATACCCTACATAATTCCTAACTGGAATGCCAGCCTCAGTCCTCAACACTTACAAAGCGTGACATAATGAATGTAAAGTATCTTCTATGGCATGGAACCTATAAGATCTGGTCAATAACCAACTCTCAGTCCCTTTTCCTCTCCAGGTAGTGAACCACCATTTCATTTGGCCATTAAGACTACTACCTACCTCACTTATTATTATTATTCTTTTTACCATCCCCTGACACACAAATATACAGATCATTATACCTGTTATAATTCACACATGGCTTGGTCCCTGGTATCATTCTGGATTGTGGCATTTCTAATCTAGTGTTCAGTTATCCATCAGATGTTTATTGAATATCTCTTTCATGCAAAACATAGTTTAAAGATAGAGGGACACAATGGTAAATGCATGGACACTATGTATAATTATCTATTGGTTGGATATTACAGTCCAAGAAAGAAATTCAGATTTTGCCCATGGAATTAAAAAACTTGCCATACCAACAGGTTTTTTTTTTTTTTTTCCTTAAAGGTTCACTGTTTACTGATAGAAACAGTTTGAGATTCAAAATTTGGTTCCTCCAACTACAAGCTATGTGATATTAACATATTTGATTTATTCTCCCCAAGTCTTTCTTTTCTTACCTATGAAATGTAAACCCACTCCTTAGGTTGGTGCTAAGAATATTACCAGTAAATGCTTTCAAAAAAATACATTGCTGATAAAAGTTAATTACCTTATTAAAAAAATACAAACTATACATCTATAATTAGATATTAAATTCAATTAGCCCAATAGCAGAGTCAATATGCAACCTTTTTCTTCTTCATGTTAGAGACTTATTCTAATGACTTTTATGAAACCAGTATTCCACTTTATTTCCTCATTTCTACCCTCTCAGGAAAAGAAAATTATTATACTATTGAATCAGTCTTTCGGCTAGAAAATAAACTTAGAGATAATAGTTCTCAAATGTAGCCCTTGACCAGTGACATCAACGTCGTCTAGGAATTTGTTAGGAACACAGTTTTTATGAGCCTTACCTTGACTTACAGATTCAAATGTTCTGGGGCAATGAGCAACCAGAATTTCAAGCCCTCAGACTGTGTCAATGCAGGCTGAAGTTTAAGAATCACCCATCAAGCCAGTCCCTACATTTTACAAAGCCAATCTTTACATTTTACAAATAAAGAAACTGAGGAAACTAGTACTGGCCCAGACTAAAACTCTTCCAACTTCAAGTGTATGGCTTTGCTTTCCTGAATATTCAGTTTTCTCTTTTATTTTTCTAAATCAGCTGAAAATTCTGAAGCCAGCTCTGTTTGCACAGATAGAAAGAAGAAAGTTTTAGCCATGCAGTGTCAAGCATATGATGTTAATAACAGGAAGGGCTGGAATCTATGATGAAATGAACTTAAAGCATAATATTTAAAAATAAAAGTACTGAATAAAAAAAATCTGCAAGCCAAATGTTGCTAAGACAGTTTTGGGCACAAGCTCTCAAAGAGGGAGGTGATTTTAATACTGTGAAATCATTTTAAAATTTAATGCCCTAAGACTTTAACACTTAGAAAAGCAGTTTAAGATAGTGTCCAGGGGCACTCAACCTGGAGCTGAGAAACTAGTAATGAGTGCCCTTTACATTAAACATGTCCAGGGAGTTGAACATTTACCTGAGATAAGGCTGCCCAAGTTTATTAAAATCTCAAATGTTGAATGGCAGTTATATAATGAGTTTCTTTAAAAAACAGAAAATGAATTGAATTGCCATTTAACAAACACTGCCTGAAATGTTGATAATTGAAGCTGGGTGATGAGTGCTTCGGGGTTCATTAAACATTCTCCCTACTGTTGGCTATGTTTGAAAATGTACACATTAAAAAGTTTATAAAAAACAGTTGTTTTTCATTTTTTAACTGCCTAGTATAAAACTTTAAAAAATATTTTAAATTTTAATAGACAGTCCTTTATAGGATAAAAATAACTAACAAGAACTTTCAATAGTTAGTTTTGTTGGGCTGTAGTGTCTGCATCATAGCCAGCTGTGATATGAGGAAGTTTTAATAGGAAAGTGAGAATGTATGTGAAAATTCTTACTACTTGGTAAGACTACCCGTGTAGAAATGCAGGCAGAAAATTCAGCGAGAGGTAAGATGCCCACCTTAGAAATGGTACCTTTGTACATTAAGGATATTACAAAGATTCAGTCTCAAAATCACTTCCATGTAAAATTGTCATCTCAGAATTTAAAAATATGTTCATTTTTAAACCTTCAGGAAATAGAAACATGACAACAAAGACATGCATACCTATCTGTTGTAACTGGACTACAGTGATAGAGCTCCTTACTGATTTCTGGAAAAAGGCTCGCTAAGCTTGTGGCTTTGAGCTTGAATTTAATTGAACCAAGATAAGAAGTGCATATCAAATTGTAGAACAGCAGAGAAAATAGTCAGAAACCAAGTCAGTCATTTTTCAGACACAAGAAAGAGGACTGACACAATAACCACTGGTTGAAAGGGATTTCAGTGGTTTGTAGGGATGACTGGTTATTTTTTTCAAATGTTACCAGTGAATATGAGAGTCCAGAATGAGAAAGATTATCTGCTCAATTAATTAGAATCAAACTAGTGTTAGGGTTGACAAAGTGGGAGTTTTCTTTTTTAAAGAATTATTTATTCCATTTTCTTTATTTATTATTCTTCAATTTGACCAGAGACAGACAGAGACAGAGACAGAGAGTGAGAGAGAGAGAGAGAGAGAAAGCAAACCACCAGGTCCAGGACTTGAACTATGGTCAGCCATGTGTGAGTCTAACACCTTAACCACCATGCCACCTGCCAGCCCAAAGTGGGAGATTTTAAAGATGTACAGCCCCCTATGGGGGATGCTTTCTCAATTTCCCTCTCTCTATTTCTGGCAAATTAAAAAAGAAAGAAAGAAAGAAAAGACCAACTACCTAGGAACCCAAGTTCTGACTGGACTTGTCATTTCTTCAAAGAAGCATAAAATTTATCATGGTTTCCATAAAATTAATATTACTGATCATCACCATCATGAACATAAAAATAAATAAGCATTTCATCTATCAAATTCTACCCAATTTTCCCTTGTCTTGAAGATGCCATTGGCATATTAGCAGATTTTTCTGTCTTCTTAGACAAAGAAAGTAAAACTCATTAAGGTAAGTGATTTGTACATTATCATTATTTGTACATTTTACCGTAATTCAATATCTCTTATTTTTATACATAGGCAATTCTCAACACTTACCCTGAAAACTCAGTATGCAGTGAAAAATCCAAGTATTTGGAGTTATTTTTGTCAGGGTATACTTTCAAGACCTGGGAGTTTCATTTATTAATTTGCATTTTAAAATTTTCTACTATATGAAGTACTTTAGGAAAACATAATTTTTTTTTTTTTTGAGAGGTTTTCGCTATAGGGCACGTGCACTCGCCAGACAGAGAGAGACAGAGAGACATTAAGCGAGAAATCACCCCCCAGGGGGGATGGTCATGTCGCAATCCCTTCTCCTCCATTCTCCTCTCTGGATCTTGGGCACGCATGCACACGCGCCCGGCTTGAGTTCTAAGCCACCGGGTCCGGGACGCGAACTGCGGTCGCCTACGTGGGAATCCAATGACATAGCCATTACGCTAACTGCTGGTTCCCAACATAAAATTTTTTTGAGACTCTTTCTTTCTTTATTCCTTCCTTCCTTCCTCTTTCTTTCTCACTCTCTCTCTTTCTTTCTTTTTGTGATGGGGCACATGCACTTGCCAGAGAAACACAAAAAAGAAATCACCCTCCGCACAGAGGCTTGCCAGAGAAACACAAAAAAGAAATCACCCCCCCGCACACAGCACTGGCCAAGCCGCAATCCCTTCTCATCCATTCTCCTCTTGGGATGCTGGGCACACAAATGCACACGTCCTACATGTGTTTAAAGCCTCCAGGTCTGGGCCTTGAACCACAGTCAGCCATATGGGGGTCCAGTGATATAACCATTTACACTATCTGTTTGTACCAGAAAAGATTAAATATTACTACAACTACAATAGTAGGACATATGTGAAACAGCCCATATCTGGAGACCACCTATGGGCTTCCTTTGTCCACACTAAAATCCAACAACTCTTGATCTTGATAAAATTTAGAGGCTTACAACTGTATTCAGTTGAGGTTGTATGGTAAGTATGTCTACCTTCTATTTTCATTTATGGTATTCACACTGAGCTTGGTCTTTAAGAATGGTGTAATTAAAACAAAACAAAACAAAAACCATAGCATCTTTAATTAGTATGTAACCAGACAATAGCTCAAATTTCAGTATAAACTCAGCCTCAGTGACAAGAGGGGCTTTGGCCACTTAGTCGTGGCTCTTTATAATCACAGACCCACAGCAGTGAAGTAAAAAAATTACAGCTATAAAAGACCACTCCAACTTACATATCTTAGGTAAAAATAAGGGGGTAGTTATGGATCCAAAAGGAAAAGCAAGCTCACAAACAAACCAGCTGACAATGGCAAAGTGACTACTTCTGAAAGGAATTAAAAGGCCATTTTCTCTACTTTCTCATTTGTTTCACAGATTGACTGTGAATTGACTGGGTATTGTACTGGGGGTTCTGCTCTTCCTATCTAACCTGTGAAAGAAGCTCAGTTTGCACTGAACCAGTGTGGTAAGAGAACAGTGAGAGATACAGAAGAGACCAGTGGGGCCTTGCAGGCTCAGCAGTGCCACACTGGAGTTCAAAGAGGTTTGACAGGGTAACTCAAAAGTCTTAAGATCCCTTCAACCCTTAAGTGGCTGCACATCAGGGATGTTCTGTGTTCAACAAGAGTCTGTTTGCTTAACTTATCACCAGTTAGTTCATCTTCAGCACAGAGACTGCTTTGTATGCAAGCTTTTATTTCAGACGGGATCCTCTTTGATTTTGGTGTCACTTGAGATATTTCCACAAGCAATGCTCTCGGCAGCTGTACTTACTTTAGAAACACACATGTACCTTATTAATGCGACTTGCCAAGGCAAAGGGCTTAAAAATACTTGCTAAACATTTGTTTATTTATATGAAAGATTTCAGAGTTTTGCACAGCTAGATTTAGGGACACAACAAACACCGTGAATGTGTGAAGGAAATATAAGTGATTCCAGCAGATGGCACGGTCAGAAGCAAAGGGTTTGTAAGTGCAAGAAATAGCAGAAATCCAAATCAGGAAGTCTGAATGGCTCTAAATGTAACACATCTCCAGTAAATAAAGAAGGTCATTTACATGATGTTAAGAAATACAGGGGCAGATTCTCATCTTATGTAGCCATGTTACACAAAATGGGGCTTTGGCACAGGGGTTCCTATTGGACAATATACCACACACGGTTTTAATTTCAGTTCCAGCAGAAAACTGGTATCGACAAATTTCTTTCTCTCTTTGCTTCCTACTTTATTCAATAGAAGAGGTAACAATAGCATCTGCTGCACTTGGCTGGAGCCTGGGATGAGGAAATTGTGGATGATGAGCCTCCCAGGCATATGGACACTAAAAAGCTCATGCTTCAGCCATGGCACAGCCAGGCTAGCACCCCAGTGGGAGCGGCTGATTCACAAGGCAGCCACTGTGAACCAGAGCAGGGCTGCCAAAACACCATGTCGAATAATTTTCAGTGGCCTGCAGTGGTTTCCACCATCGGCGCTCTAGGCACTCCTGTAAAGCAAGTCGAGTTTCTCTCTATCTCCTTCTGGCAGCTCTCTACAGTTTTCTGCGGCTCAAGCCTTCCTGACCACCTGGGTGCCCTGGATATTTAGGCTGCTCCCTGGCCATCCATCAACACTTTTTTCCATTAGTCACGGTCTTGAAGATCTGTGATACTGACTTGACTCTAATATGTCAAAATTACAAGAACGTCTCCTCTCATTATACAGACGCTTCCTGGTTATTTTTCTAATGCATCCAGATAATGTTAAGGGATTCTTTAATCACATTAATTTGAACAAAATTTTAAGAACTATAATACAGTGGGAAATGTTTTGGATCAGCAATGGAAGACTTGACTCCAGCAAGAGTCAACAGGAAAGTGGTCAACTTCTTTGGGCCTCGTTTTGTTTACTCATCTTTTAAATTTAAAAGAGAGAGAGAGAGAGACAGACAGACAGACAGACAGGTTTAGTTCTATAGAGATGAAGAATCCTATAATGGCTTGAGTTAATGAGAAGTGGGTTATTTTCGTTGATAGTAATGATTGATGGATAGTGTGGTTGACCTATAAGAGCATAAAATATAAGGTGCCTTATATTTTTCTCTTTCCATGCCTTCAGAACCATGAGGCCACTAGGCCAGAATGAAAAGAGGATATGGCCAGGCTGGAATCCCTTCTTCTCTGAGGATGTTGGGGTGAGGTACTCACATGCTTTGCAAGTTACAAGGTCCAGGACTCTAATAGCACAGTAGGCCATGTAGCACCTGGTCACTTTCATCACCATGCCACTGGCTGGCCCAGACGCTGTAGTTTTAAGCCACTAGGTTTTAGTTGGTATTTATAGATAACATGGCAACATTGCAATCCCTTCTCCTCCATTCTCCTCTCGGGATCTTGGGCACACATGCACATGTACTTGGCATTGAGTTTAAGCCACCAGGTCCAGGACTCAAACCACGGTTGACTATATGGGAGTCCAGTGACATAGCCATTACACCATCTGCTGGCCCCTTTTAATTTTTAAAAGCATGATTTGATGCCCCAAACTACCCCAACCCAGGGAGCAATGATATTCGAGCAATAGCTATTAAGCTTTTATCATCAGAATGGAATAGCCACATTTAATCTTGCCTAATTTTATCCAGTTCTTTTTCTTCTTCTTTTTTTAAAAATCTGCTTAGACATTTATAAAGCATAGGCCCTATAAGCACCACAGCGCACTGAGGGAAGACTTAACTGCTGACTCTTCCCTCAAGGCACTGAAATGTAGAGAATTTTTTTTTTTTTTTTAGAGAATTTTTTGAGGATATGGGAGATGTATGAAGGGAGGTGAGTTGGGAAGAGAGAAAAAGAGAGACTGCTTAAACCTCTTGTACAAAAGATGTAGAAAAACATGAACAAAACGTGTTAAAGTATCATACAAGATATTTACCTTCAGTAAAATCCTGTGATTTAAAAGTAAAGAGTATTGTCCCAGAAATACATACCCTAAAAAGCAAAGGGCAAAGGAGTCTGTAAGTTTGGAAAGGGGGTCTGATACTATGTCTCACTGTCTTTCCATACATCTAATCTTTTATCTTTGGCCTCCCCTAAATAATGAAAAAGTACAGACACTCATTCACATGCCACTTACGGGTACTCCTGGGGCTTACTGTTTGAAACTGGCAAAATGTTGGAAATCATACCAAGTGTGACTAAGAAGCAATGTGACTGATCACCTTAGTGAAAAAAAAAAAGAAACAACAACTGGAATTTATCAATACCAAAAAGAACAGCCCTTAAAAGTAGACACTTTGAGCCTGAATATTTATTGTAGGTGAAGATTTATTTGCTATGGTAGAAAAATATTTTTGGAACTCCTTTCTGGCAGTAGAATTAAGAGCCTGTGAACTGTTCTTCTGACTTCACTAATGGTGGTACATCTTTTTCCTTGAAGAGGAACATAACTTTTTTTTTTTTTTTTTTTATGCCAAGAAACATTAAGAGCCAAATATTTGCTTTAAAAGCTGGTCATCAAGGTAGGGATACCTATTTGGTGATTTTTCAAGTAATGAGACTAATTCTCTTCAAGCTTTAAAAGGTAAGTCTCATAGTCTCCAAATGTCTGCAATAAGGATGTTGTTCAAAGAAATGTCTTTAGCTGAAAGCTTTGACTTCAGCTCTAATTTGGATGCAATAGTTCTCCTACAATGAAATAATTTTTATTACGATATAGCAGTGGTTTTCAAATAGGGGTGATTTTGTCCTCCAGTGGGTATTCAGACATGTCTGAAAACATTTTTAACTGTCATAACTTGGGGGTTGTGGGGTACTACTGGCACCTGGTAGGCAAAGGCAAGGGATGCTGTTGAACAACCTACCACATGCAGGGAAGTTATTAGAACAAATGTTATCATGACCTAAAACATCAAGCGGGCTAAAGTTAAGAAATCTTGCCTCATAGAAACAATTCATTCTGGTAAGTAATTTGTCTATGTGTGTGCAATGATGTAATTATTACAATACTGATGTACTGTTAAAGTGTTAAACATTCCAGCTATTGCCTGTCTTCTAGGGTGGTATATCCACTTATACATATTTTGGATTATTTTACATGACAAGTTATATAGAACTCAAGCTCACATTTCAAAATATGATGGTATTCTTTTTGTTTTATATTAATAGAGCCAATTAGAATAATCATCTATTTTATGTTTGTTGAAAACATAAATATTGGTAATTGTAAACATGTATTAACTTATTTTTATGTGGCAAGTACCTGGCTAATTAATCACTTTTTTTCATATCATCTTATTTTTTATAAACAATACAATGAAATTAATACTACTGTTATTCCTACTTTATTTATCAGAAATTGAAGTTTGGAAAGATTAAATTAGGTGGCTAATGATCACAAATGTGGTAAATGGTATGGCTGAGATGCCATTAACTCCCGGACATTAATTGTAAGTGTATAGGCTTCACCAACATGCATTGTTGACTCCAAAAGAGAGCTCTCTCTATAAGAAGCCATTTATCATTGCTGTGGACTGAGGACAACTAGTTATTTGTATAATATAAATTGGGCAAAACAAAAGTGTATGTTATATGCAGAGAGGAAAGGGTCATGAATCAGAAAATGTAAATGTTCACTTAGACTCTACTTCCTAGTTGGGTGTATGGTCTTTAGCATATCACTTAATTTCTGAATCTTAATTTCCTTTTCTGTAAAGAGCAAATCAAATAAATGATGGGACATGCTCTATGAATCGTCATGTCCTTATACAAAAGTGAGTTGGCTGTTCTTGGGCATGGGATAAGAATGGGAAGGTGATAGTTTCTCAGTAGCCCTTGAAGAGACCTTATTGATGTATGACTTTGAAGTTCCATAATTTCTTATAATATTGGCCTCATCTCTTTTCTATTGCCTTTGTGTCTATAATGCTTCCTTTCAAACTCATTCTCCATTTTATCAGGCAATCAAAGTGCTGCTCTCAATACTCCAAAAGCCTACTCCATTTCACGTTTTACACTTTTCACCTGATAAAGCCATTTTTGCAATTCCTTTTAATGCTTTCTTCTGGTTCAATTACATTTGAACTATTTCAGTAGGGGTAAGACATTTTCTTATGATAGGAATTTGTTATCAAAATACTGAAGACCGGAGGGCCGGAAGTGTCTAGTGGTAACATGGCACTCCACAAAGCTGACCCACAAGGGAAGGTTTGAGATCCACTTTTGGAAAGTTCCCTGAGCATGCCTGGCACATGCGTTGTATTGGTCTGGGGCTGAAATTGGGAGTGGATCACAAGGTAAAGACCCTAATAGGACTGCTGTTTCTTTGTCCCTCTCTCTCTCTCTCCCTCTCTTTAAATATCTGATAGAAGAAAGAAATTTTAACAAGTATCATAAAAAGAAATGGACAACCTACTCTTTTGTTTTATATCACTATGTTGTTTTAAGCATGTCCTGTGTATGGAGAATTGCTGGTATATAAGAACAGAAGCTGGCACAATAGGTTCCAAATGATATATTTATTACTCCTCACCTTAAAATGTTTCCAAAAATAAGGATATAATTTTGTATATTCTACCCATCTTCTTACCCACAGATGTTATTTCTAATAATCAAGTCTTTTATGTATTGAAGGCTAGCATCTCCTACTACTTAATTTATACACAAAAATGAATCCCAGGTTTAAGAAAAATATGGGTCTGTGGTTCACACTTGTCATCATCTCAGAGCTAGCACATGCTTTGACAAAACTTGCGGTCTTTGATCTGTAGAAACATTTGAATGGAACGTTGGGAGGAATAAGAGAGGGAATTTAGAATGAATGGTTAAAAATGCATTAACAATTTTTCACAGCAGTCTTGGCTTCTTTGGATCACAAGGGCTTTTTTTAATGTTCATATGCAATGATTTCTAAACTCTTTGCCTTTGAAAAGGCTATTTTCTTCAATACTGGGTTGGTCTTAGTAATAAATGCTTATACTATGAATATGACTGATACATTTTCTTCGTTGTATTCCTATACTACTTCAAAAAGTATTATGAAGATGGAACATTGGGAATCTTTTCATGTCTTGCTGGTATCGGATTTTATTGGGCTGCCCTTAGCAGCCCACTGATGCTTCTAGGATATTACTGATCTATGTCCAACCCAAAGTTCCTATTCCTTCCTGTTTTGAAGACTGGTTTGATTCTAGGATGTGAAAAAGTTTAGTGATCTTCATGAGGGCTATTTCATTCTCCTTAGGGTTGCTTCCTTTAAAAGATAGATTCAGGGGTTTTGATCTATCTCCCTTTTTATATTTATGTGTAAATGAAAACATTTCTCCTGTGAAGAGAAAGTAGTCCCGTGGTCTTGAAAGGAGTTAATGTGACTCAAGAATTAGTATCAAGACTCAAGGTTTTATAACAGATAGGAAAAGTTATACTTTAATCCCTTTTCATTTATTCTTAACAAGAAGCAAATTCTTAGAGCAATCAATTGTCTTAGCCCTTTGGGAACAGAAATATAGAATTAATAGAATATGTAAGAAATATGTGACTTGTTAGAATGCAAGTCACCATTTCTTCTGTATGATAACATAATAGGGCTCAAAAGGGAGAAAAAAGAATAAAACTTCTTTATTTTCTAAAAGGAAGTGTGCAGGAATATGTGAAAATATAAATTATTGAATTTTAAGAATGTCTAATAAATAGCTTGAAAGATCTTCCTTAGTTTCTTTCTAAGTCAAAGTGTATAAATAAAATAAAAAAAAATGCATTTCTCTATTCATGTACTGCATAGAATCTGTAAAAAAAAAATAATGGCAAATATCTGACAAACTTATACTCAACAAAGTGTAAGCAACTAGGCGGTCTATGCAACAAGGAGAGTTCGACTAGGATACAGAAATCAGGGCCTAAATTTATGAGAGTATGACCTTGAGTGAATCGCCTATAACTTCTTTTTGCTTAATGCTCTTTGTAAGTAAAAGGTATTGTTTTGTGGGTTAAATGTGTATATGTTAAATGCTTAGTCATTTTGGAAAATGGTAATGACTCAGACCTTGGTAGCTATTATGATTATTTTTGTTAAAAATTAGAAAGGGGTAGAAGAGACACATACACTAGTAAATGCAGTTGTGAAAGAGAGGTTAGAAGATGACAACGTGGTACAGAGTCAGAAAAGCAGGCGTGCTCTTTCTGAGCTGGTCATCAGGGAAGGCTTGAGAGTGAAATGGTCTCCAAGTGGGCAGCAGAACGGAAAGCTTTCAACCAACAAGTGAACTAGCATCTGGACAATTTACTTAGTCTAGAGTCCATGGAATGGCTTTCCACTATGAAGAGCATGAGCTCAGGAAAGTAAATTGAACTTTCTTGGCCTCTGTTTTTTCTTCTGTAAAATAG
The DNA here is from genome assembly GCF_000334495.1 of Tupaia belangeri chinensis. Classification (NCBI taxonomy): domain Eukaryota; kingdom Metazoa; phylum Chordata; class Mammalia; order Scandentia; family Tupaiidae; genus Tupaia; species Tupaia belangeri. Next base: position 580,337 of record NW_006159787.1, read on the forward strand.
AAAAACAAGGTTCCTACCTATAAAGATGATAGAAAGAAAAAATAATAATACCTGGAAAGCACTGTTCTATGGAAAAGTAAGTCTCTGGTTGATATGAAAGATTATTTGATATTGAATAAGAGTTCTATCATTCTTAATTAATATAATGAATTTAAAAACCCAGGGAGCTGTGTCTATATTTGATCAAGGAACGAATGGCATCTGAAAAAGGACATAAAAGGCTGAGTAATAGAAAAAGTGACTCAGTAGTTGGTGTAAGTAAGGCAAAAACCATTTAAAATAAGCTCTCATAAAGAAATATCCCAACATTAAGAGAAAAATACACAGTCTTTATTGTTAAAGAATAAAACTAATCTATCCTTGAAACTATCTTCTGTCAAAATTACTAAAACACCACACAGAATTCAACTAAAAACTAACTTGAATAAGCAAGTACTGAGCACCTACCATTGTAGAGGAACTACAGGACAAACACAGAGGTATAGCCCATGCCTTCTAAGATTTCAAGGCTCATATCATCTGCACACATCCACCTAAAAATGTTAAATGTGAACCTATTTTATGAGAATTCAGAAAGTAGTGTTTAATTCTTCCTATGGGAAGAGGAATATGAAAAGCTCTCTAGAACTAAAAAGCACATGTCTGGTGATGAAGTGATTCCATAAATAGATAAATGGAGATGTGAGTAAAACAACAGATTTGGGGGGAGGGGAGGAGGATTTGGAGAACTATCAAAATAATGTATTCCAGTTTAAAGGAATTCACACCCAAAGACTGAAACCATCTGAAGCCAGTTTGCAACCCTGGCAATACAAATAGGAAGTTCTATTTAGGTTAGATTATCAATAGCGTTGGTTGAATACCATCAGGTAGAAAAGGCAAATGGTAGTTATGTTAAACCAGGCAATTACTGTTTGCTGAGAGCCACAGATGAAGGTACTCCAAATGGGTAGCTAGGGGAGGTGGATGAAATGTAAATAGTGAGGTATGAAGGGAGAGAGCAGTGTAGATTACAAAGGACCATGAACTTACATGAAGGTCAAACTTTATCTTGATGGCATCAAAAACACCAGAATTCATTTTCATGGATCCTTATTCACAAAGTAAGTCAATAAAATAATAACTCTTATTATTTTAAGAGTTTAAGAGTTTCTCAGGTCTTTATGAAAACAGATTATCATAGATGATTCTAAATCACAGCATGAAAATGTTCTCTTTCACTGAGAAAAATCTGATGAAATTACCAAGATTGTAAATATTTTTTAAGTCCATTTAATTAATTACTTAGAGATTTACTTAAAAAAATGAATGGTTTGGGCCATATAGATGGTATTTAAGTTCATGTTGGATTTTCTGCCATAGAGTTCTAAATAAAAATGAAGCTTTTTAAACTTACTCAATAATGAATAATTTCTAATAATTTAACATTATTGCAACATTTCTCTATATACTATGTACTGATATTTCTTTACATTTTTCTAACATTTTATTCCTATAAATAGTGTTACATCATTTTACACGCAGAGGAACAGAGACAGACAATTTGCCCAAGGACATACAGCCAGTATGTACACTAGGTGGTTTACCCAGACAGCCCCTCTCTCCGGAGTCTGCACTTTCACTTTCACTGTTGAGATTACGCACTGTATGAACGACTGATGGCTAGTGATGGTCTTCCCTTCCTCTCCAAGTGAGCTTAACAGCTTTTCTTTGGGGAATATGGTAGACCCTATCCTTCTCTATTACCTTCCAAGGTCTTGTTTTTACTTACATGATATATTCCCATAACTCTTTAGTTAACTATCTCCCTTATTTAATACTAGCACATTTATTATTAAACACTACCATTGAGGAACATTAATTTTCTTCTGCCCTCATTTTATCCCTCCCTTGCCCGTTTTTGTTTTTTTTTCTTAAATTTTTTCCAGAGGGTGCATGCACTTACTGGAAAGAGACAGAGACAGTGAGAGGGAAAGTGAGAAACCATCCCCCATGGGGGTGGCCATGCCTTGATCATTTTTCTTCCATTCTCCTCTTGGGATTTTGGGCATGCCTGTACACACACCCAGAGTGATCTTCAAGCCACTGGATCTAGGACTTGAACTGTGCTTGGGCAAGTGGGAGTTCAGTATCTTAACCACCACGTCACCTGCTGGCTCCCCTCATCTCCATTTGGACTATTACCAGACTTCTCTTAAAACCTCCTCCATTCTAACATGTGCTGTCTGGCAGAAGGACTGGATTTACTTTGAATATGTCACTACTTCTTCATTATAAAAAAAATTAAAAAAAAAAAAAAAGAATCCATCCTAAGAGAAATCACAACATGAAATATAGTATTTACATTCCAGAGTGTTTTTTTGTGTTTATCTGTAACCTGATTCCAGCTGAGATCAGGATCCTTTGGTGACTTGGACTACTGTGGCTTTTTTTCTAAGTTCCTTCCTGCTTAGAAATGGTTTCTAAAGTACCATTTCTGTGATGCTACAAGAGTCATCGAATCTAGGATGACTTTAATCTGCCACTCTTTCACAAACAATTATGCTCTTAACTTTTAACATGCTATGGTTAAGTGGTTTAGATACTGGCAATGTTGTAGTGGCCTTTCCTAAAAGAAGAGGCCAAGATTTCTTACGAGATATATAAAACTGCTTGGATGAACACGGATTATTCCACAGGGCTTAGTTTAAGCTGTATCTTTTCCTGATTGTTTTGAAGCTGCTAACAAATTTCTCCCACCAATATAACTATTCTTCTGTTGTTAGTTTCAATACATGCTTTCTCCAGAGCCTCAGGCTCAGCACTTCCAAATGTCATCAGCTATTAGCTCTGCACGTTCATCTTTGTTTCCTTATTTCTCCTGAGTAGCCTGGATCTCTTAGTTCCAAGTTGCTTAAACTCACATAGGTGTATGTGTGTGTGTGTGTTAAGTATTTTTCAACTATCTATCTTACTTTTTGTACTTGCTTGAATACTTATTTTTTTTGATGCCTCATAGTGCCTGCACCTTGTTTATGATCTATAGAATGAGAACTGCATTTTCAAAATTAATCTAGCATGCCTGTATCTATCTTCCTATCCACCTACCAATTAGTTTTCCAGGGCCTCCACTTTAAATTGCAGAAAAGAGAAACACTTTTTTTTTTTTTAAAGGTTTTTGCCATAGGGTGTGTGTGCTTGCTGGAGAGAGAGAGGGGGAAAGAGAGAGAGAGACAGTGAGAGGGAAAGTAAGATATCATCTTTCAGGGGGGATAGGCGATACTACAATCACTTTCCTCCGTTCTCCTTCTGGGATTTTGGACATGTACACACATGGGCCTGGTGTGATTTTCAAGCCACCAGGTCAGGGACTTGAGCCTAGGTTGACCATGAAGGAGTCCAACACCATAGTCACCATACTACCTGCTGGCCTGAGAAACACATTATAAGAGAGGAAAGATGCTTTAAAATTACATGCAAATGCTCTAATGCTGTTTTTTTTTTTCTATATTACCAAGTTAGGTTTTCCTAATTTTTGTTTTTATTTTGTATATATAATCATGTCTATGTGTGAGTATGTGTGTACACTGTATTTTTGCCATTAGGCATATGAGGCAATGGTTTTTCTGTGAGCCCAAATTTCCTGTTTCTCTCCTTTGATTAAGAGCCATCTGAAAACTCTTTTTTTTTTGAGAGGTTTTTGCTATAAAGTGCATGTACTCGCCTGAAAGACAAAGAGAAACAGAGAGACAAAAAGCAAGAAATCACTGCCCAATCCCTTCTCCTCCATTCTCCTTTCGGGATCTTGGCCACGCATGCACATATGCCCGGAGTGAGTTTAAGCCACTGGGTCTGGGACTCAAACCATGGTTGACTACATGGAAGTTCAGCAACATAACCATTACACTAACTGCTGGTCCCAAGCCATCTGAAAACTCTTCATGTGTTGTGTGAGTGATCATTGTAAGTGAGTTCAGTTCTTGCCTGGTAGGAGAGCCATATTACCAGGTACACTGGCTCTTTGAGGGCTGTAAAGGTGTACATGTAACAGATTACATAAACGAGTCATACTAACATCTGATATGAAACCCACAGGCAAGAAAACCAGAAATCTGCTTTCATAATGCAAAAGCATTTGCTCAAATCAATAAAAATAATTTCTACTGTTTTATAATCATGCAGAAAACTAAAATTGAGTAGCCAGTCCTCATATGCCTCTCTACTGAATGGGGGGTGGAATGGAGTGGTGTGTGTCGAAAACTAGATAACAAAGCATGAGGTGGATTACCCTACTTTCTAAGCTATCATTACTTGTAACAAACATCATAGTATCTCTTTTCACCTTCTCTCAACTCTATGTACTGTTGCTATGAACACCAAACAAGATAAAGCATGGGGAAGTGCTTCAGAATTTGTAAATACTCCATATAAATTATGGGAATATTATTATTAGCTTTTAATCAAGGAAAATATTTGCTGTAAACAAGAGGCATCATCTTATATGAAATGTGCCAGGTCACTGTTTAAAAATTACCACCATAACACGGATTGGCCAGGTAAATTACATTCCTTTTATCCAGACATATCCATTGTCTCCATCTTTTTGCAACAATAGCCCATCCACTTTTGAGAGTCTATTCTATTACACTGTAGTACAGTATGGGGTGTGAAAAAGAGTCATATTATTAAGTCATGATAGAAATGGTTATGATAGATATTTGTCGTTTTTTATATACTTTAATTTTACTTGCCTGTACAATAAGCTATATTTTTCATATTCAAAGTGCTCAGGGTATAAAGAATTATTATACTGTTACGTGAGCTATACATTTATATAGTAATTAACAGAATCTGACCAGATAACTTGAAGAGTCAGTTAGTAATGATTCTTGAGAGGAACTCAAGCAAATAGAAACAATTTCATATTAAATAATGTACAAACATTTATCAGGTCATCAGGAAAGTCATGACATATTTTTCTAAGCAAAAGTGTGTCATGACTTTCCCAATGGCCCACTATATATACAGTAGAATCTGGGTGATAATGAGAGGATTTTGATCAGAATTAAGTAAGAAATATTTATTATAAATTTTAAGAGAAATACAACATCATTATCTCTGGGTACATAAAATATCTTCAAATTTGAGGCCTCTATATATTTTATTAATTAAATTTTAAGAACAATCACATTAGTGAATTTATTATATGTGATTTTATATTACTAATGCACAGAAGGTATCTATATTTAAGAAATAAGACAGCTTTAATGACTACAATATGATTTGATTCAGCTTTTTTACCCCAATAAACTGTTAATAAGTTGTATCACTCCAGTCTACAGATTTTATCAATTCATATAAATACTTTCTAAGGATATTTTTCCACATAGGAGAAGAAACTTGACCTTCATTACAAAGTTAATTCTTTCTTCCTTTCTGTTGTATATATTTATGACCATGTACACATTTATTTTTATGGTGACTACTTATTTATTTTTTCCCCTAAAGCGAAAATAGCAATGGACCATAGTTGCTGGCTATCTTCAGAGAGAATATGTATCTATATACTACCTTTTCAACTGATGTTAATATAGGCCTTATTAGACCAAAAGACCCGTATCATTTATGCAGGTGTATATCCATCTCAGAATATCAATGAGATGCAGAGAAGATCCAATAAGGAACCATTTAATTTTCCATTTACTGCAAGTAAAACCAGTGCTGTCAGTAGTCCTTACCTGCAATGCACAACCATCGGACCTGCATCAGGAGGGTTACAGGTTTTGACTCTCCGTAAGAAAGCTAGGAAAGGTGTAGGGTGTTCCGGAACACCGTGATCAGGCCAGGCGGTGAACTGGAATTGTCTGACTTCTCTCTTCTCACTTGAGCCATTCTGAGAAGTGAAAACACTGGATGAAAATTTGTTTTCTTAGCCTCAGGTGGTGCTGATGAATAACGTGGAAGAGTAATACTAAAGTGTGTATCTCAATTCCTACTTCCTACCCTATATCCATTGGGAAGACATGTTCTTTGGAAATATAAACCCCAAGCTATTCGTAAATGACAAATACTTGCTCAGGAAGATAAAATTCTTAGGTGAGAAGCATTCCATTTTTCAGGTTTAACTATCAGGAGTGCTCTTGTTATATTTTACAGCCAGAACTAGTTCTTCTTCATCTATTCTTCATTTGCTGAAACTTTCGTTCAGAGTAAGAGTTTCATATTTACTGATAAATCGCCAGACAAGGAGAAAAATTGCTGAGCGATAATGGAAGAATTATTTCATTCTTCACTGTTGCCAGTGGGAACAAGATTTAAGTAAAGCCTTAAGAGATTTGGTTTCTCAAAAGCAGCTTTCTTTAAATAATGGAGAGGGGAAAGGAAGGGGGGTAGATAAAAAGCAAACCTTGTAAAGTGCAAATGTTCGAACACAGTATGTGGCCAGCTCTACAGTATCAAGCAGTGTCACTTGGACCAGTCCGTGGGTTTCCGTGCCTCTGCTGGGCCAATACTGGTCACACTTCACCTATAAGAAACAAGTGACACATTCAGGGCAGATGCTCATCAATTTCACCATTAGCTTTAAGTTGCTCTGGAAGGAAAACAGCTTTTCTGCATTTCATTTTGTGCTGGTTTTCTGGCATGCATTCTTGTTATCCCAATATATGTAAATTACTGCTCTGATGCCAATATAAACCACATTTTTCAAATTGGTAAGGAATACTAAGCAGTAACAGATTCAATTTTCCTGGAGAAAAAAATAAGTCACAGATTGCCGCTGGGAAAAATAAGAAGAGGTATTTGAAACTTCAGAGTACATGAAAAGAAAAGAAAACACGTATTTGCTCTGGGATTGATGTTATGAATCCCGTCATGAGGATGACACTTAGCCATCCCAACTACAATGTGAGACGTGTTTATGCATCAAGATTCAAAAGGCACAGATCTTGAGCCATCACAATTTCCAAATATTGGAAATGCTGCAAGTTGCCTAAAGAAGCAAAATATTTATCAAAGAATAATAAACAGTGGCCAACAGGTGGTGTGATGGTTAAGGCACTGGATTCCCACATGCTCAACTGTGGTTCAAGTCTTGGACCTGGTGGCTTGCTTTCTCTCTCTCTGTCTGTCCGGTTAATGCAACCCTGTAGCAGGTTGAAAGAAAACAATAATGATAATGGGAACCAGCAGTTAGCGTAATGGCTATGTCGCTGGACTCCCACGTAGTTGACCGCGGTTCGCGTCCCGGACCTGGTGGCTTAAAACTCACACCGGTCGCGTGTGCGTGTGTGCCTAAGATCCCAAGAGGAGAATGGAGGAGAAGGGATTGCGGCGTGACCATCCCCCCTGGGGGGTGATTTCTCGCTTTCTGTCTCTATGTCTCTGTCTGTCTGGCAAGTGCACACGCCCTACTGTGAAAATCTCTCCCCCCTCCCCCCCAAAAAAAAGAAAAAAAGAAAACAATAATAAGTAAAAATAAATAATTATTTAGAAAAAATATAATAAACAACATGAACATATATATTTTTCTTTAATGTAAGATGAATGGTACTAGTATTGAAAACAAATTAAACCTGTGTTGTCTATGGGAAAAAGCGCTGTTCCTACTGTCTCAGAGGGTCATACATGAGCATGCAAAGTTTAAATGATTTCAAATTCATTCATTTGAGATGGATAATCTACAATTTCTACATGGAATGGAGAAAAAAAGCACATTAAAAAAATCTTCAACCCAATTTGTTTAACATGCAACAAAGAATAATTTTAAATCATACAAAGCCTCAAATTTACAGAAAGTGTCTGTTGGGCATTAAAAAGCAAAGTGAAAAAAATGACAAACATGGCACTATATTTTCTAGGAAGGCCACAGATCAGAATATATATACCCTTTCAATCTCAGATTAAAAGAAAAATGGGAGTAATTTTAAACTAAAACCCACGGAAATGTATTTCTCTAGGTAAAGAAAGCTTTCTCTAGGTAAAAAAGTACTACTGCATGTTAGGAAGTATGCCTTCTACTTGAAAAAAAAAAACAAAACAGAGTCACGATGTTAGAATTTAAACAAAGGCAATAAGCATTATTTCCATAGACACTAGAATTTTTTGGTCCAGTGAATAGAATTATTAGCTAATTATTTGCTTTTGTGTATAATATAAATATTAGTAGCATTCTATGAATATTGTAATTTTCTATTTCACAGCAACAGCATCTGCTCCTCTGAGGAGTCAGGCTCTTTCCATGTACATACTGGACCTTTTATAAAGGGAGAAGTTTTATCCTCAACACAATTTTCTACACAAGAAAAGCACTTTACTGTGCAGTAAGCTAGAAACTGAATCCACAAGGTTTGATTCCTATGCCTTTGTTGCACCTGTGAGACCATGCAGACATCACTTTTTGGACAACAAATAGTTCACAATGAGATTGAAAATTTGTAACTCTAGGATTAAAAAAAATACTTTGCATGTTTCCTAGTACACAGAATATTCCTCTATAATTTTTACATTCTTATCAGATGTGGAAGTAGAGCAACTCAAAAAGATAACAATAGAAAGGAAAAATAATGAGAATATTGATTATTTAATGACCTGGGTTGGGCACCTATACCTTCTCTGACCATCTGCTAAAACCTAGGTCATATCTGACATTAGACTACCGCCAGAATAAAAGAAACACTACTTAAGCAGCCATGAGTCAGATGGAAAAAAATCATGAAAATTAGGCCGAACGCACTGTCTTAATTCATGTTTTAAACCATGGAATAGATGTTAGGTTGAGGTACCGCTGCAGAGGACAAAAGTAACTTTGGCGTTGTCATAATGTAACATTTGGGAGACTGCCAGCAACGAGTTAAGTTGAAGAATCAAGAGAGAAACTCAAAGTCATTACTTAACAGTTTCAGCTATACCACAATCTTCAAATCCAAATCGACTGGTCAAATGTCACAAGGACAAACAACACTAAGATGTGCACACAAAAAAGCATGTTAGTACAACAAAATAATCTATATGGTAATTTCAATGCAATACACCAAATGTAATATAATTATGTTTCAAAGCTGTTAGCTTTGAAACTGATATTTTTGGTAAGTAAGACAAAGGAGACAAAAGAAAGGACTGAATTTCCTTTAGGAAACTTTTGGGAAAATCACTCCACTATTTAATAACTGTACAAACCAGCTCTATTCCTAAAACTAAATCTACACTAATTATTCACACACTTCAGCATTAAGTTTGAAACAGCAGCTATTATTGGCTTAGACTCTGACCCCCTTTATGAAAGAAAATACTACAAATTATTACTACAATGGTAAATGCTGTGAAAATATTTAGCTAAAAGAGGGAAATAATGCAAATAATATGCTTTAATCTTACTCTTAATCAAAAAAAAAAAAGATGTTTTAAAATGCTTCAAATTCAATTCCAAAAATCGGAACCTTTTTTCTCTTTTTTAGCAAATATATTTAAACACTGCCACTTTTTCTTAGCATATATTTCTAAAAGGGAGCTTATGAAAAATAAATACAATAACGTTTGTTCACATGTACACATACTGTCTCAGGGGTGGGATTAAAAGCTTTCCTTGTGTTTATCGGAATAGCAGCAGTAATACAGTCTTTCCTTGGCTGCTGGTAAACACCTCAGCATATCCTTTCTAGACCTCATTCTCTGAGTAGCTTACACAGGTTTCATTTGATTTTGGAAGGCTAAACGTAATAACCTAGATTTACTGACAGATTATTATTTTAAGTCTTTCATTTATTTATAGCCATACACTAAACAATTTCTAATTTCAAGATTAGAGACTATGTATAAAGTATGGTGAGGAAACAAGAAGACACAGAACAATAGAAATCATTTTTTTCTAATTAGCTAATGCAAATGAACTAGCTCTATTTTCTTTTCTTGAAATGTTTTACGTTGGCAACAGCCCTTCCTCCACCTCCCCCCAACCCTGCCCTGAGAGTAAACTCTCATAACGAATTTCTAGAGTTAACATTTGTTAGGCTTCACACATGAAACTGAGAGATGAGAAAAGAAGGTGGTTCCTTGAGTATAGATGCACTAGAAAGCAGAATATAAATACCGACTTTTGCCTTTTGCCACTGGATTTTGAAGTGTCTACAAGTGGTCTTTGGACTAGTTCCTGGAAGGTCAGCTTGACCCTCACTGGATGACCAGAAGCTGCTTCTCTACTTTTAGGATTTGCAGCCTCACTGCCACATATGTAAAAGGGGGACAAGGCCTCTGGCATTTCAGGACTACGTAAGGAGTGAAATGATAACACCTAAAACACTTAATCCACTACCTGGCACCAACAGGCATTCAATGATACTGATTATCAGGTTGCACCAGATTGTTGTTGTTATAAACGAAATCATTCTAAACTAGAAAAAAGAAGCAGCCATTAATCTCAGCAGATGTAAATTTTAGAACTTTCTAGGTAGACCACAAGGTGTTAGTAGCTATGGGATCACAAAGGTGAAATGAGACACAGTTCCTGCCTCAACCCATTAAACTATGAATAAGCATAGAGGTGTCTTTAGACCTCCTGGTTTTTCAAATAGGTAGTTGCAAGATTCCAGTCAACTCCCTGCATCTACCTGTACTCCACTCTGCTCTGAGAAGAGAATATGTAATGCAGACTTGAAGTGGCAGAGGGGACCGAGTTGTTATCCAGTCTGTGGGTTAGAAACATCCCAGTAGCTTCACATGGGCCTCAACTGAATGAGACAGTTCAGACTTATGGCTACATTTGGGAAGACATTTCTTTCTTTTTGTTATCACAAACTTACCACCTTTAGGTGTAACTTCCATATTTCTATAATTATGTAAAGAACAGGTTGACCGTTGGTAACATTATGTTATAGAATCAATGTACTTTACCTTTTTATGACAAATCATCAAAAGCCAAGTCAAGGTAAAGAGGAAACACACCTACATGTATTTAAAAGAAAACCTTGTCTTTGGAAATATCTTGTCAGGTTTGATGCGGGAGGTCTGCTGCCTGTGGTTTGGAAAAAGTTCTTGTTTTAGGCCTTTTCTATTCCCATAGGCCTATCTTGGAAGTGCTTGGCATGCTAGAGGCACGCCACAGGTGGTAGCTAACTTTATAATTAATTATAATGTCACCTAGGTTGGCTTTTTTTTTTTAATTGCCTAAAACTTTCTGAAAACAAGATCTCCTCATTTCTGTTTAATAAAGATTTATGAGCATGGCAGCATAGCAAAGTGTCAAAACTCAACTGCAACAAACCAGTACCTTTAGAGGTTCTAGCATCATGGATAAAAAATGCATTTGCCATGTGATTCTTGTAAATGTCTGCCTAGGGCCAGAGTATTGAGCCTAAGTAGGGCTCAGAATAGACAATACGTAAAGGACCTAAACTTGCTAAAAGGGGCTGTGAATCATTCCTTATCTAGTAGTTTGAGCACAGTGGTTGTTCAAGCCTCCAGATTCTGCTGAAGGAGTGGATAGCAAGTATACTAACATTAGACAACACAACTCAGAGTTATTTTAGAGAAGAAAGAAGTACTGACTCCCATTAATCAATATCCATTTAATATGGGACACTATAAGAAGGAAAGTTTTAGGTAAATATCAGGATATATTGCAGAGGTTAGGAAAATTATATAATAATGTCACCTAGGTTGGTTTTTTTTTTTTAATTGCCTAAAACTTTCTGAAAACAAGATCTCCTCATTTCTGTTTAATAAAGATTTATGAGCATGGCAGCATAGCAAAGTGTCAAAACTCAACTGCAACAAACCAGTACCTTTAGAGGTTCTAGCATCATGGATAAAAAATGCATTTGCCATGTGATTCTTGTAAATGTCTGCCTAGGGCCAGAGTATTGAGCCTAAGTAGGGCTCAGAATAGACAATACGTAAAGGACCTAAACTTGCTAAAAGGGGCTGTGAATCATTCCTTATCTAGTAGTTTGAGCACAGTGGTTGTTCAAGCCTCCAGATTCTGCTGAAGGAGTGGATAGCAAGTATACTAACATTAGACAACACAACTCAGAGTTATTTTAGAGAAGAAAGAAGTACTGACTCCCATTAATCAATATCCATTTAATATGGGACACTATAAGAAGGAAAGTTTTAGGTAAATATCAGGATATATTGCAGAGGTTAGGAAAATTATATACTGTTTATTTCTTCAGGTCATTTTAAGTCTTCTAGCATTTTATTAATATTTGATTTTCCACAATGAGGACAGAGATCATCTCAATTATTCTATTCTCTTTTAGTAACAGTATCATTCTCCACCTTCCACTAATTTTTGGTTGTGTCTATTCCTGACTGGCAAAATCGTCTGGCTTGTGTATTTTCCCTTTTCCTCTTCCCTTTACTGACCACTATTTGGTGGAAGATCAAGGGGCAATGGAGTATTGGAAAGGAGAGTGACTTTAGAGAATCTAATCACCACTATGGTAACAGTTTTTCATATATACTATAATCAAGTTTAAAATATTATTCCCTAAATAAACCAAATTATGTCATAAAACCATTTACAGTTCATTGAACCATTTATTAATTTACAAAAAGTGATTCCCCTTTCTTTAATGTGTCTGTGTTAGAAGTTGACGGAAAGAGCTGCCCTAAACTTTACCAATGACTTTTTCCATTACTCTGATAGTCATTATGTCTCTGGATTCCAACACTTTGTAGTAACCAGAAGATGACCGTGTGTAGTGTCCTTTTGTCATAGCCAAGTAGCACTCTGATGTTAACTCTTCCCATGTGGTTTGGGTTCTCAGAATATCCACCTCAGCCCTAAGCACTCCTGAGGAGTAGTTAGGTGCCCACATAACCCTATGGCACCTCTGTCTTTGCCTTGTTCTGCTCAATGGTTTCCTTTGATCTAACAACATTTGAGTGTCATCACTTCCAAGCATTACCATTGGGTAACGTAGTGTTTCAATAAAAAGATGACATTTGTATACCAGCCAGTATCATTGCATTTTACTCTTTTTATCAAGGACTACTCTAATGAGTATGTACCAGCTGAACGTCAGCCTTGCCTGACATTGCGCTGATAGAGAACAGACAAAACCATACACTAGATGCTCAACACCAGAAAGCACCCAAATTAACTTGCTCTTCTTAAAATCTTAGCAATGACCTAATCCAGGATGAGAGTACAGACATGACTGCAGAGCATGAGCAAAGCTTTACACAGTCATGAGGAGCAAAGGTGCATTTTCTTCTCCCAAGATGGCTCTTCACTTAAGCCAGGGTGTCTCTAATTTGGCTTTCACAGGAATGTTTTGAGCCAGAATCTGTAGGTTGCCATTCTGTGTGGAGAAGGTAGGATAGAGAACAACGGCAGAAAATCCAAGAAACTCACAAAAAGCAAGAAATTGGTGGGATTCTTTCTTTTATCTGACACTGTGTTTGCTGACAAGAGAAAACCAAGAGTGTGGAACCTGCTAGATAAGGACCCAAACATTCTTTAGGTTGCCAACATGAGCATCATTCTTTCTGTTGCCAGTGTCCTATTTACATTAAGTATCTACCACTTTCAAAAACAATCCCATACATCATGCAGACTCCAAAGGCAATGTTTGTGCTGCTGTTCCTAAAGTTGCTTAAGGAAAATGCAGTTTCTGTTGCCCTAGATAGGCAGCACTTTAGGCTGCAGTTTGAGAAATTAAATGTTCACGGCCTTCGGCGCTTCCAGTTCTATTTGGAAAAGGACACAGACCTGGCATTTGGAAAGCATTTGCTCTCCATTAAACTTACCGAACCTTGACAAACCAGAGGGGCCAAGAATTAGTCTGCCACTGGCCAAGGCTGGGCTTTCCAAAACCGATAAGGACAATGAAAACAATAACACTGCCATTTATAAGCTTCAACGGGATCCTGTCAGATTTTAACCCCACAAAACTGTACAGTCTGAAAAGAATCTTAAGATTTTGTGTTACAAGAAAAGAAGAAATATTTGACCAGAATTTCCTTTCTTGTTGCTCCTTACTCAGAATTGCTTTCTTGGCCACAGAAGATAATGTGCATGTGTCTGTCTTCACCTCACCTTTGATCTCTCTGCTGGGAGTTCCTCACCAAAGTTGACATTCAAGACCAAGGACATAGGAGAAGTGAGTGGTCAGTAGGGTGTAAGAACTCTACCACCCAAGTGTCATATGACTGCTTTTCTATTTCCCTAAACTGTTAACACAGTGAGGTCAACACCACCTAGGGCCTCTGGCCTTGACAACATCCAGGCTCCATTCACTGTATAAACAACAAAATTCCGAGGAGCAGGAATTTTCCATGCTCTGGCCTAATACACAACTACAGTCATTATGCCCAAACATTTGATCTACCAGACCAACAGATGCTATCATTTGCATGATTCTCTATTTGGGAATGGAAAATGGGTTTTACAAGATTTGGAAATGAAGTGCAGAGTTCCTCACTTCCTGCCCTATACTTTCAATACCAATCACCACAGCCCACACTGGAAGATAATTCAAATCGTATCCCATTTGTCGAGTGTCAAAATTTCACCCTTCTTCCCCAAACTTTATAGCATTATGCATAGTCACAATAATAGCCCTTTGAGCGTTATCAACTGCCACTATAAAACTTGTAAAAACAATATAGGCAACCATGAATCTCAACTACTGCAGTAAATGAAGGTGGCAGGCTAAAGAGGGCAAGTGAAAGCCAGAATATCACCCAAACACTTCCTTTGTTGTTGTTTAGGTTTTTGTCATAAGTCATGTGCACCTGTTGGAAAGGAGAGAGACAGATTTAGAGAGAAGGGAAATGAGAAATCATCCCCTGGTGTGATAGCCATGCTGCAATCCCTTCTCCTCTTCATATTTTGGGCATGCACACACACGCCATGCAGGACTTTCAAGCCACTGGGGTTGAGATTCAAACTGTGGTCAGCCATGTAGGAGTCCAGCACCCCATTATGCCACCTGCTGGCCCTCATCTATCCACTATTAAGCCACCTCAGCCTCAGACACTAATCAGGGCAGCTTAAGAATTGGCCAAGCTCAAGATTTTCCCTCTGTCTTGGGTACTTCATGATGGGAGACAAAGCAGGAGAGAATGGTCAAACATTGATAGGTGGAGGGAAAAAAGTAGATAAATAACCACTAAATAATAGAGCTACCCTGGCCAGAATCACCTTGGCATAATCCCTCCTTCAAGACTCTAGTTCTTCAAGTGAAGCTGACAACCATGAGGCCTAGCTGCCCACAAATAATATCCTTGGGGTGGAAATCCAAGCGGTATGCATTTTACTTTACTACCAGCGCTTCATTTTTTCCAAATGTTTTCTTCCTCCATGTGGTTGCCCAGACCAATTCATGTGCTTATTGGCATGTTATGAAACATGGAAACAATTAGAGACCACATTCTAGGGTATGAGAATGACTCGCTACAGAATCAATGAAATACGCAGAACTTGAGAGGATCTGGCAGTAAAAATGGAAACTAGGGAATAAAACCCACTAACAGTATCACATATCACACAGCACATTCTACAAGGGCTTTAAATTGATCTGTGTCTCAGGCAGCAATTATACTTCACCATCAAAATCTCATGTTTTTAGCCTTATTTTTATTTCTGTATAAACTTTAATAGAGCTTATAGACGTATTCCAATTACACTCTTTACTTCAGGATTGATAACAGAATGTATTTACTATGTAAAGAGTCTTCTTGGTAAAGCTTAATATTCTTCCGAGGCCACAATTGAGAATGGCCACATTTAAAAATCAAAGAACTTGAAGTTTCTAAATGATCAACCTGAGTAAGCCATACTCCACATATAAGGGCTTCTTTAGCCATACAAATGCCCTCAGGTTTCTAAAAAGAGGCCAGGGAAACTTTTAACACATGCTAATGAAGCCAGTAGCCCTGCTTTAATGAGTTGTTCTATAATAACTGTGAATTTATAAGCATTAGCTGATAAACCTCAGGACTGAGTGACAGCAAACTAGGACCAGGCTACACATCTTAAAACAGGTGGTTCTAAGGGGTGAATTCCTTTACATCATAACTTAAATAAGAAAGCAAATAAATAAATAAAATGGAACCAAAAGGAAACATAACGTCAAGAACACATTATCTTTAGTGACAATCACTATAGTTACCCCATGTCTATATGGGGAAGTCTTCAAATCTTCATGGATTGCAAAATAATTTGGGACCAAAATAAACTCCAATCTTAATTCCATTTTCCGTGAATTTTGTTTAAGATCCCATGTTTTACTTATGATTCATATTGTATTGCTTCAAGGTGCGGTTGCAGTAAAAGTAGCAGAATGGTCTATTTTGGTCTATTTGAAGATTGATTAGCAAGTTCTGGAGATTGTGTGTTGGAGAAAAGAATGTGCAAAAGAATCCCATAGTCCCAGCTTCATTCTCCACTTGAACAAATGTGTGCATATGCTAAGCACACTGAGAGCAGCAGGCAGAATTACCCATGTACAATGAAGTTGTGACATAGACAAGGATTCATGTCAACCACAGAGAAACAGGAATCTGAAGCATTTCCTTTCAGAACATTGAATTATTTGGCGGGCAACTTTATAGCAAAGCAAATTTATCATGGTAAAACCTATGACCTTTTACCAAATAATAATAGTTTGGACTCACTGACCACCAGCTGATACCTACAATAACCCTTTCATCACACTATCCAGAAGGATAAATGAGGCTTGAAGGATTTAAGTAACTGGCTCACTATGCAAAAATGGATTCTGCTAGCGTGCGAGTAAGGGCTAGAGTTGGGATCTGAACCTGGGCATCTGACAGCAAAGTGTCCCCCCTTGAACCTATGTCTCATAGCTATCTTTCTCTGCTGGTGATATCTCCATGGAGTCTTGTGTAATATCAAGCTATCTTTCCTTTCTTTTCCTCTTTCTCAGCAAAGGTAGCTCACTCAAAAATGTTTGCTGCAATTGGCTTCTGAAAACTGAGAAGTCACTGAATTCCCAGGTCAGCAGCTAACAGGACCAACAATGTTCCTGAATCATAGCGCTATATATTTCAGTAACAGCTCACCACGATATATAACATTTATATTTTTTTTAGTTTAAATTCAATCCAAATTGGTGTTCAGGAATCCAGGAAT
>NW_006159787.1:597543-656243 GCF_000334495.1 Tupaia belangeri chinensis
TTCCTCCCTTTTCTCTGCTACGTTAGACGAAGGAGAGGCTAGACAGGGAGAAGGTACAGTAGAATTGATGTAAGGGAGGAAGATGCAAAAGCAGATGAGAGCATCTGACGCACCAGGGCTTTGCTAACTCTCTCACAGCATTTGGTCCTTAATTCCCAAGTGTTCTAGACTGGGGAACAAAGGGCTATACAAAGGGCTATAGGGCCTAGGGGTCTGGGCTCATTGTATTGTCAGATGGATGATGACTGAAACTCCCCAGTTGCCTACTGGCTTATGCAGGTCATTGCAGGTTTGGGTACAGGCTGAATCATTATAGAGTAAAAATCGCAAGACAGCATTTTAATTGGCCTCCTTAGGCCATTTAACAAAAGAGAAAGCTAACTTGCAAGAGCAAAGAGTAATTAATGAAGGGAGCAAACAGAGGTTCATTTAGTAACTTCCCAATAAGTTCCCCTGTTTGTGGGGAGTGGGGGGAGGAGGGAGGTAGCCTGCAACAGCAAGATAAACTGTAGGTATTTAAGTCACAATGCCTCCCGCCAAGAACTGCTCATTACCATCAGATGTTGCAGTGGCAGTGGGGCCAGTTAGAACTAACTTTATTATTAGAAGCAATTAGGGAGAAAAGGGGCAGAAATTTCATTTGGTTATTTCAAAACAAGTTTCTGTGCACAGTTTAATGAAGGCCTGCAGTGTCAAGATAAAATGTGTGTTTTACTGAAAACAGCTTTTGCAAATGACTGCTTGTTACCAGCCAGTATCTTCAGGCAGAGCAGACCCAGTAAGGTTGGATTTACATGCATGCTGTAATATAATAGTTCAGCTGTCTCAGCTTCACAGGATGTTCACAGGAGGTATGGCCTCATGGTGAAGCACGTGGGTTCTGGAGTCAGATCATCTATATTTAATTTCTATCTCTGTCTTTAGAAGCTGAATGACCTTGGGTGACCTTCAGTGATTTTTCTGGGCCTCATTTTTATCCATATGTAAAGTAGACATAATAGTAGTGTTTTTCTCATGGGATTTTTGTGAAATATATCAATGCACCTAATAGGTGCTAGACATTGTTACAATCATTTACTATTATAAACAAGGATCATTTGGGTGAAGAGTAGTTTTCTTAGAAAAAAAACTGCACACTATATAAGTCCAAGTCAATAATGGATCCATTTATATCCTTTGATGAAGGTTGGCAAGTAGAAAATGACACAACTATGTCTTCGAAGTCATAACCATTTTTATCTAAATTAATTTCAGATAATATTTCAACATCTCTATAGAATTCAGATATTTCGGAAAGAACAGATTGCAGTTTAAGTTTGCTAAACCAACCATGGACTGTATCTTTTGATTCCCTACCTTTAAAGTAACAGTTGTGGCTTTCCAGTCTTTTCCTGTATTTGAGCTTTTCACTTATAAATCCCCTAGCCAACCTTTAACTCCTGCCTCATATATACATGTAGGCTAAGAGGAACTGCTATGTGTTCAGTGTAGAAGAATATTTAAAGAACTTCAACTGTTACACAATAGATGGGAAATGGGCTTTGGCTACCTTCAAAATATCCTTTTTGGGACTACCGTGACCATGGTGAAAGAGACCTCTCAGGTGTGGTTTAAAACTCTGCATTGTATGTCTCCATTCTTTAGTGGGGTAAGTGCTATCCTAAAGTGATATTTTTCAAGACCCCTTCATTAAGTTCTCAAGGTTAAAGATTGATTCTCATCAGATGGCTACAAATTTGCACATGTACTCAGGAATATGGCACACTGGATACCCATTAAGCTGTAGTTTTCCAAATCAATAGCATTTAACTAATGTGCCATGCACCATAACATTAGACCCACATGATGCATAAAACTTCTGTCTTGGATCTTAACAAGCAATGGTTCTGTTATTAAAGTCTATTCATTTTGGAGAAGTCAAAACTAGCAAAATGCCCTCTATCCATTTATGTGTTTTCTCAGCCATGCATTAAGTCATGTCATTTTCTGGCTGCCCTGATGTAATTTATACTAATTTGAATAATTCACAGAATTTTAGATCTTACACTGCAGATTATGAGAAAGAAAATGTGAAAAACACTGAGAAGTACATATTGGTGAAATTCACCTCAAAGCCTGTGGGTGCTTATTCAATGTGAGTTTTAGAGAGGGTCAAGCTAATATTTATTTTCTATAACTGAGTTGTTCATTTCATTGAGCACAATTTTTTTTTTAAGTAACTAAACGCATCATAACATGGAGAATTTTCTGTCTGAAAAGACCTGGAAGAGTTTTAAGGAATGGTTTAATCAGTTGTTGATATCCATGCACGATTAGTGTCTGTTAGAAAGCTAAATCTTAAGAAAGGATAGAGCCTGGGGCCCAGCAGGTGGTGTTGTGGTTAAGGTTGCTAGGCTCCCACATGGATGACCATGGTTTGAGTCATGGACCTGGCGGCTTGCTTTCTCACTTTTCCTCTCTCTCTTGCTCTGTCCCTTTCTAGTCAAATTTAAAAAAAGGAAACAAATAAATAAATTGAAATAAATAATTCTTAAAAAAAGAAAGGATAGAATCTGAACAGAATAAAATATGCACCATACGGGCTTTCTGAATGAGAATTTTATTATTTTTTTAAAGAGAAGACAGGTGAATATTTAGACTTACCCTGGATCTTTCCTCTAGTTTTGTCATCATGACGACTGTGGCACTTCGTTGCTCCCATATCATCCTCCAAAAATCCCCAAATGTTTCGGGAAGAGATCCCTGTGTTGCAATATAAGCATTTTGTTTCCTGTAGCCATCTATGTAGTTTGCATTCACATAGTCACTTCCTGGGATGCCTGTAAAACATGGAGAATTGTTCAGCTGGGGGAACACATGGCAAAAACAGCCTGGGACACGACTCACTGACAGTGCTATGCTACTGCTCCACAAGGTGCCGAAGGACGCACTAGACACTGAGGTTCAGGTTCTAAACAAAATTAGAAACAGGCCCTATCACGACCATCACATGTTTTTTTAAAAAAGCAATGTTTAGGTACTATGTCTTTATACTCAATAATAAGGCAAGCCAGGTTTTAATAATATGACAAAGGAAGGAAAGTACAAGAGGTTGTCCATAGATGCCTTTTCTTTCACAGGTTATCTGTTGTTTCTGTTACAATGGCCAGGAAAAACAGTCACAACCTGGTCACATCACTCACTCATGTTCTTCCTCATTTCCAGGCAATAACTAAATAAAAGAATGCTCGTGTTTGAAAATGCAATATAAGGTTGAATATATCCTAATAGTAAAAAAATCCTTTGCAGATTTAGCTAATGGAAATTCATAATAAACCTATTGAATCTTCACAACTCTATGAAGTTCTGCCACTATAATTCTTTCATGAAGAAAAGTGAGGTGCCCAGAGGTTACAATAAATCTTGGCCAGGTTGCTAAAGATGGTGGATTTAATCATAGGCAGTCTCTCTGCTCTGTCTGCATCTTAACTTCTATAAGGTATCGTTTCTTACTTATGCCTCCTGGGGTTTTTGTAAGTAGCAAACAAATCTCTCCTTGGATTAGGACACCTATCTCCTAATTGACTGTCCTATGTCTACTTTTGTCCTCTGTAGTCTGTCCTTCATCTAGAATTTTTTAAAAAAATATTTTTTAGACACTATAAATTCTCTTCTTCAAGTTCAACAATGGCTCTCCTTTATACTTCTAATAAAATCTATACTTTCAACTTCACCTACAAAACCCTGCCCTTTGCAGACTCATTGCACTTACCTCCTCTTTAAACTTTATGTACTAGCTCGCTTTAGTTAGAAAACTTAACCCTTCTACCTCAGCAGCATCTACATTCTAGAAGATGCTCATTCTTCTCATTGCAAAACTCTATGTCTCCATCTCAGAAGGCCTGCACTTGAGTACTCAAGGGACTCAAAACTCCCATGACAATCTTTTATAACTATTTTTCTTTTTTTTTTTTTTTTAATTTTTTTGGAGAAGTTTCAACTATAGGGTGTGTGCGCTTGCCAGAAAGACAGAGACAGAGAGAAAGAAAGTGAGAAATCACCCTCCAGGGGTGATGGCCACGCCACAATCCCTTCTCCTCCATTCTCCTCTTGGGATCTTGGGCACGCACGCACACGGGCCCAGTGTGAGTTTAAGCCACAGGATGTGGGACTCAAACCACGGTCAACTACATGGGAGTCCAGCGACCTAGCCATTACATCAACTGCTGGTTCCGTCTTTTATAATTATTTATTAAAGGTTTTAGTTATGTATTTACTTATTAACTTAATTAATGCCTGTTTCACTCACTAGACTGCATCTCTTTTATTCACCTTTACTACCCTTTGTGACAAAAAAGAGTAACAATGTGCTTCAGTTCCAACAATGAATAAGTAGAAGAGCTATCCCTCATTGCAGATATTTTCACTGAAAGTCTAATTTTCCTTCAGTACAATGCCTTTAAGAGAGATCCAAAAAAATAGAACTTCATCCAAGAAGAGTGGCCAAAGTGATTAAGAACATGACAGCTATTCCATACAGAAAGAAGCATGTATTGTATCCTAGCAAAGAGAAAGGAGGAAGTTAAAGATGAGAGCTGCTTATGAGTATCTGAAGATAGGTTCAGACCTACTCTGTTGATACCCAAGTGTTCAGTTCTGAAGGATGTAACTACAGAGTGAAGAATTTCATTTCCAATATCATAAAGCATTTTGCAAACAGAATCAAAAGAGAATAGGCTTCCTTGGGAGGAAATGAGATGCCTATCCCTGGAGGGGAACAAGCACTTTACAGGGATGGCAGCAAGATATGGGAGGCAGAACTAGAGCATGTGCATGGTCCCTTCTAGCCCTGGGAAAATAGAAGTCCTGGAATTATGGGAAGTATTTTCCTTTATAATAGAACATATGTCCCAAAGCTAAAACTGTGATATTTCACTGATTGCCACTTGCAATTACTTTGGCTGCTTTTCTTATTCAGGTTATAAAATGGATCCTCTCAAGAAAAGTAATGAAAGTCAGATGGAAACTACTGTGTTCTGAGATGAACACATGGATATGGAATACCACCAGCATTAACTGAAAAGCCTTTTGAGCAAAAGCTGAAATGCACGGTTGGTTGTAACATTATTCATCTATTACAGCTACTCAAGAAGCAGTTGGGGTTCTGGCAGCCCTTTGTTGATAAAGATCCTATTCCTCCCTGACACCAAATTACTGTAGATTCAAAGGACAGTTTAAATAAAATCCTCAGGTTACAGCCACTGGGAAGCACACACATCTTACATGTTCACAGGATTTGGTTTTGAGCCAAGAATAAATTCATTCCATAACACAAGGAAAGCCTACTTTCAAAATTTTAATTTGATAGTTAACAACATTAAAGCATTGATAAAAAGGATCCTGGCTAAGAGCCTCACTTAGCTGCCAAAAGATAGGGAACCTTCTTTCCAAGAAAATTCAGAATGGAGAAGTCTGCATTACATGACTCATAAAATGCATCAACTGGGCATTGTGCCACCTCACACCCCCCCCCCCATTCACGAACCCCCCCCCTCACCCCCCCCCCCCCATTAAGGTAACAAATGTGATTGAACGATGCATCTGAGGACACAGAGGAGATGTACGGAGAATCATCCCTAAAGAAAGGGAATTGGACCCTTCCAAACTTTTCTGTGTAAATTTTAATCAGTTATTATATAATGGATTAGGTGTTTGGGGGATGTACTGCTCAAATTTGAATATAATTTGACTTTTCTTCATTTGTCTCCCCTATTTTTCAGGGGGTGGATTATTACTAAATACTGACTGCACTTAACAGAGATAAGAATACAAAAATCCTGCCTGAAGACTATTAGGCACCTGGGATCAATACTGTATCACTAAGCACTTTAAGAACTCAGTACTTGATACACTGAAAAGAAGGAAATCAAAAATGGAAATATAATACTTAATAAAACTAATGATTAGGCTCCTGCTTTACATCCTGAAAATGATGCTAGGGTTCCTCCTCTCTTTTGTCACTTGTTTATAAGGAGGTAGGTGAGTATCTGGAATGGAAATCTCCTTTTGGAAAATCCCTTCACTTACTCTGGTGAAAAGACATTTCACATAAGCTGTTTCTCATATACCCTTTGCAGTGTGGAGATGCGAAAGACAGTTATATTCTCCAGAAAAATCTAACATCTCCTGAGTCCTGTAATCATAAAAAGTTGTGCACAAAGTGGAATGAGAAGATTTCAGAAAGGGTGGCAGCTCCTTCTAAAAAATATTAACCCAAAATTGGAAGTCCCACAGTAGGCTATTACAAGCGGATGAGACTTCAGCTTTCAATGCAACATATTTAACACAATTTTTCAACCAACTTAGAGAACATACACAATGTGCTGGCTTTCCAAACGTTTTGGTGCCATGTAATGCTTCTCTGGTAGCTCTTAATTAGGACGTTTTTACTGGAAAGCTGGATATACAAAATTCTTTCAATTTGGGGGGTGACCTTCTGTAAGTAATGCATATTTGCTTATTTAACTTTCAATTCCCTGACTTACCCAAAAAATGATTTGCATCTGCTAATGCAACACTAATCAGAGTGTACCACTAATCCAAGAAAAGTGTGTAAGAATTAATTGAATTCCTCTGGGGCTATGTTGAATGGAAATCTAACTTAAAAAGGCAGTACGAAAAGAATATAGAATTATTATAAATTTATAGAATTACTAAAAATTGCTTATATTTCTTGGAGTCAAGGAGACTTTCTTCCAATACCATAGAAACAGTGCCGAGGTCTGTTATTTTGTTGTTGTTGCTGTTGTTTTTCTCTTATGTGTTGTCTTTTAGTAAGGGGATGAGTTATTAAAAGAACAGGAACATGCCAAAGATATCTGCCTCTGCTCACTGGCAAAATCTTAGAACAGACTGGCCCTGCTGTAGAAACTATTTCTTGGATTCAATTGGTCTCAATATCATTGTTCAAAAAGACCAGCTTTTAAAATAAGACATCCACATATTTCTTCTTTTTTTTTTTTTTGGAGAGGTTTTTGCTATAGGGCGCGTGTGCTCGCCAGACAGACAGACGGAGACAGAGAGACAGAAAGCGAGAAATCACTCCCCCAGGGGGATGGCCACGCCGCAATCCCTTCTCCTCCGTTCGTTCTCCTCTCGGGATCTTGGGCACACACGCACACGCGTCCGGCTTGAGTTTTAAGCCACAGAGTCCGGGATGCAAACTGCGGTCGACTACGTGGGAATCCAGCGACATAGCTGTTATGCTAACTCCTGGTCCCATGCACATATTTCTTGGGAGCCCAAAGCTTTACTGCATTTATTAAAACAAGTAAGTTTACATGGTTGCTCAGGTATTGTTTGTGTATTCTGAAATTAATAACAGTTATCTAAATAGTCCCAAAACCATAAACAGTTGTTTATTATTGTGATCCTATACATGAGAAACTTCAGGCTGCATTCTCTGAATTCATATTATGTCCATACGTTTCATTCCTGTATTTCAGTGCATTTTGTCAGTTAGTGGACTGTTCTTTCTTGTGGCACTTCAAAATATAACTTACATGCTTTATACTGAGTCTTTGCATTGTAGGCCAACTAAACATGAAGCTGTACACTCAGACCTTTAAAACTAACAGACATAGCAAGGGAAATAACCGGTAGAGCTGTGCTTTGGTATTCTTAACATACAGTGAGCCACAGCAAACAGCTGTTCCAATAGAAATAGGCAAGTTTTAGGCTCTTATTTTCTGGTAATTAGTAGTTATAGTTTTCAGTGAAAAAATAAGCCTGGGCATGGACCTCCGATTCAACTATTCTCTTAATTGTCTGCCAAACTGTGGTAACTTTATCATGAGTTCAAGATGCAAATATAACACCCCTTTTCTTCATCTAAGCATGGGCAAGGAAGATAGGGCTTTATGACACTGTTTCTGCATGTGTCTGAATACTAAGGGAGAGGGATTCCTTGGAAAGAGGAAGCTACTGTTTTTGGAAAAAATATATGTGATAATTAGTTACTGAGGAATGCTTAACAACCTTGAAATCATGTTGCAATGTCAAATAATATACTACCTGGGCTGCTTTGTTATGGTGGGATTAAAATAACTTCTTTTTTTTTTTTCCTTCCTATTAATTTGAGGAGGACTAATTGGACTATATGGCTTTCTTAAAAACAACTACCATCATCCATCCAACTTGATGTGGATTAGATTTCTGGGGTCAGAAGGTAATTTGATTTAAAAAGATTTCTCCTTTTGCAAAGATGTTTCCTATTTTAAAAGGTTTATAATAAACTTTTATGCTCTGACTCAAAAGGTAAGATGGAAAATCGAAGTATTTTGTTGATGTGCAATTAAGTAATCAGGAGAGCAATGCTGGCACTTTTGCATCGTATCACAGGTAGGGACAAATCACGTGGCATTTTAAAGTCCAAGAATAGTACTATGCAATAGCTAAGATTTTAGAGACACAGATCAGAAATCAGAGACTCTTGTCCTGGGTTGCTGGTGGTTTGCTCTTTGACACCTGGCCTGTTATTTAACTCATCCAGATTGGTGATTGCTTATCTGCTAAACGAGGCATGTTGGACAAATTGATTCCCTTAAGTCCTTTTGAGTTCTAAAATAAGATGTCTCTGTGTGGTATTCTTAACCTTCCTGGATTCAAAAATCTCTGTGAAGCTATTTTTAGATAAACAGAGGCTTTGTGTGTCTCAGATTAGGTAGGAACACACTCTTAGGTAGGAACACATTCTGACACCCTTTCAAGCTGATTCCTATCACTTCTTCCTCTGCTGTGTTGAGATGAATTTTTTTTTTCTTTTTTTTTTTTTTTTGTGAAACTGATACTTCAAATCTTGATTGGAACCTGGTGTGGTAAAAATAGAGTATAAACAAAAGCAACAAGAAGTGATGGGCCTAGGAAAGTAGGTGGCCGGTTCGTGGAAAGTGGCCCCCTTTCGAGATTAAGAGGTGAGAATGAGCAAGAAGAGGCAACCTTGGAGGTAGAGTACAACCCTGTGCATGGCTCCAGTGGACAGAATGCGGGTCCACTGAAAGTTGGAGATGGACATTCACCTGAGTGACCTATTCTGTTCGCAATGTGCCTTCAAAACCCAGATATTTTCATTCCTTTAAGTTCTACAGATCTTTTAATGAAGAGATTTTGGTGTCAAAAGGAATCATTTTGTAGTAAGCTAGAACTACTCAAGTCCTGATAAAACACACAAGCTTATTTAGTAAATAATGTCCCCTTCTCCACTCTTACAGACAACAAAACCTCACAATAATTACAAGTTAAGATCTAGATTGCAATTTTACAACCCAAATGCAGAAAAAAATCATGTTTATTTTCCTGATGCCAGCAAAACTAAGAAACAGAAAATAGAGAAACAAAATCCAATAATAATTTTGAGTACAGTAATGTCATTGCAAAGGACGTGGGCCTTCTTTCTCCTTTTCTTGTACCGTGGAAGCTACCCATGGCTGCATCAGAACTGGCAAGAGGAAGAAATCATTTCACAACACACCAGAAAACAGAAAACATCAAACAACAGCAACAACTAAAAGGAAATGTTTTTTACAAAGACGCAGAATATTCTTCTCCCTATCCCTAACGTAGCTGCAGTTTGGCAAATTTCCTGCTGTGCTTCTTCAGAATGCATGGCAATTACCTTAAAAGCTTGCCTTGCTCTGGGGCCACTACAGCTCATCAGCACAGTGAACTAATGGGGAACTGGATAACATTCATTATTCTGTGCCCTCTTTTTGATTTTCAGAACTTCCAAAAAGCTAAGGAGGCTGGGCTTTGAAAACAGGTGCAGAAAAGGAATTGAACGATTGATCTGTTGATCTGTCCTTGAATACATTGCATGATTAGCTTCCTATGATGGGGTATTATCAGTTGCTGTGATAGAGGGTCTCATTTCTCGTTAGGGAGCGCTTTGTCATGAAATAAAGCAGATCATGGACCACTGCATCATAACTCTTCAATTACATCCCAGAAGTGTGGTCCAATTAGTTTATATTAATAAGAATGCAAGTTTTAGGGCTTGCATTGATAAGACTTCACTTATCAATGATGCAGTCAGAGTCAGGCACAGAGTATGGCTACAGGAGCTCTGTCTGTAGGAAACACAGCTTCAGACTCCACATCAGTGTAGTAATCAATAAAATATCCTTAAGCCAGAACCCCTGTGAGGACCAGATGGCTAATGCATTGGAAATTTGTAAAATGCCATGTGGTTATTAGTTATTGGAGTTGACGTAATAAGCAGAAATAAAACCAGCCCACTTATTTCTAAAAACTGTTGATGAAAAAAAATAAATAAATAAAATTCAAAATCTACAAGGCTGTTTTCTTTGCCTTTTTTTTTTTGAGTTTTTTTTTTTTTCCTTTCCTATAGGATTTGTGCACTTGCTAGAAAGACAGAGAGAGACAGAGAGACAGAAAGCAAGAAATCACCCTCCAGGGGGTGGCCACGCCACAATCCCTTCTCCTCCATTCTCCTCTTGGGATCTTGGGCATGCCCGCACATGTGCCCAGCATGAGTTTAAGCACCAGATCTGGAACTCAAACCATGGTCATCTACATGGGAGTCCACTGACATAGCCATTACTTCAATTGCTGGTCCCAAGGCTGCTTTCTTACTTCTATATTTAAAAAAAATATACTAGAAAGGACAAAGTTAGGGGCCAGTTAGTATGGTGGCTAATGTGGCTGAATTCCACATGGCTGACTGCATGGTTCAGTGTGGTGGTTTGAAAAACATGCTAAGCATGTGTGCATGTGCGCCCAAAATCCCAAGAGGAGAATGGAAGAGGAAGGATTGCAGTGTGGCCCCTGTGGGGGCTGCTTGCTCACTTTTCTTCTCTCTCTTTCTCTCTGGCGAGTGCACATGCCAGATAGAAAACTAAAAAAAAAAAAAAAGAAAGGACAAAATTCATTATTTTACAGCTTCCCAGTAGTCTACAACCGGTGTGCATATTCTAACAGAGTCACACCACAAATGACACAGATTTTTCTGCAGCCTCAAAGTAATGAAGCATAGATTCATTACAGTAATCTGCATAGATGTACAATAAAAGTGGAAAAAAAACCCCCAATAACTGAAGACAATGGCAATAAAAATAAACTGACTTCCAGAGGTTTCTGATTTACTCTTTGATTAGTTTCCTGATAACAAAAATACAGAAAAAAAGAGGGGGAAAAACACACAATGCAAGCGGTCATCCTTTAAAATGCTTTTCTCTTTTCTGGGTAAGAAACATCAGCAGACAGAGGATAAAGCAGGAGCAGAGGGATAACTGACTCATCACTACTTGCTCAGCTACATGCAGGAGAAAGATGCCATTTAAATGGCTCTAATTAGATCATTTTTATGAAGACTGAAAGTACCCTGTGAAATAGTTCCAAGTTTCCAAAGCTAAGTCCCATCTAGCTTTCTATTGAAGATAATTAAGGTGTAAAAATGTGTCTGTCCACTGCTTCTCAAAAAGAAAGATGCTTTTACGTATTTAAAAAAAAACACTCATAAATAAAAGGAATTGAACTATGTGATTAGGAGGGAGGGTGAAAGACAGAATCAAAGGGAGGAAAGGCATTAAGAGGAGATTTTGAGAAGTGTATGAAAAAGGAAATTATGAATTAATTAAAAAAATTTGAGATCTATTATGCACAGTCTTGGTCATGATACACATTTTCCATAAACTTCTTAAAGACCCCTTGTCTTGATGTCTGATTGATCTGATTTAGGAAAGAGCACGGGGCAGCTATCAACAGAATTATTTGCTGGGGAAAATAATTTTAATTCTTTGATGTTAGAGCTTTATCTGGAACATCTTTACTCACTATAATGAACATTCTATTAGGAAATGATGGATAAATCGTATTAACTATTTTCCTGTTTGTTTTTGGTTTTACTTACAAAAAATATATCAAGGTAGTAGATATGGCCTGACAAAAATAGGAAAAGGTATTTCACAGCATGGGGCTGATGTGAAACTGGAGAAGATGTTATTATGTACCAACAGCTGTTTTCAATGAATAGTTCAGGCTTTCCCTGGAACCCTCTGTGAGAGACAGGCTAAGACACGGCTTACGGCATGAGTGTGGCGGAAAACGGTGAACTGGCATTACAGATTGGAGGAGTATTAGGAACTTATTTTTATTTAGTTTTTAAAATTAGATTTATCTTAAGGCAGTGATTTCCTGTAAACAGCGACCTCATTTTAAAGGGGGCGAAATTGCCCATCTCACAAACCATCAAGTTGTAACATCATCTATATTATTTACACTTGGATTTCTTTGAACTACTTCTATTAAGCAAATCAAATTGCAGATGATATATTTTGAATTTTCATTTAAAAGAACATATTCTTTCCCCCTCTAAAAATGTGTAATACTAGTATGGGTCTGATTTCCATTTATCAAGTATCAATGTTTTCTTTTGCTTCACAGAATACCCACATATACCGACTTTTTCATTTGATCAGTATTAATTTTTCCAGACATCATATATAGAACAAATTCCATCTGAAGATAAAGGAACTTACTGATAAGGGTTGGCAGGTGGTGGTTAAGATGCTGGACCTCCACATGGCCAACCATGGCTTGAGTCCTGAACCTGGTGGGTTGCTTTTTCATTTGACCTCTTTCTACTGTTTCTCTCTGGTCAAATTAAAGTATAATAATGATAATAATAATAATAATAAGCTAAGTTCATATTTATTTTTAAAAAAGAACTTATTGATAAAATTCATAATAGTAATGATAATCTTAAGTGTTTTCAAATTTTATTAGGCAATTTTTGGTGTGTTCCAAGAACTCTTCTCAGGGTATACACATTAATTCATTTAATCCTCTTAGTAATTCTAAAAGATAGGAACTATTAATAATCCCATTATATTGATGAAGGAACCAAGGCACAGTAACTTGTCCAAGTAAGCTCTTGGAAGCAAACAGAGCCTTGAATTCTTTATCAGGAAAGAAGTTCTTGGGAAGCTTTCAATATATGCCCCCTCCTATAAGAAAAAAATATAACAGACTGCTATAGTCTTAATGGGTCCCCCAAAACTCTCATGTTGAAATTTAACCACCAACATGACAGTGTAAAGTGGGATCTTTAGGAGGTTATTACGTCACGAGGGATGTGCTATATGCATGGGATCAGGACCCTTATAAAAAGATCTATGAAAGGGTGAAGTTCTGTTTTTCATTCCTTTCTACCAGGAGAGCACATAGAATTCCTTCCTCTGAAAGATCCAGCAACAAAGCTCCATCTTGGAAGCTGAAAGAATAAACCCTTATTGGACATCAATCATGCCAAGACCTGGATCTTGGACTTCCCAGCCTACAAAACAGCGTGAAATGCATTCCTACCATTTATCAATTATGCCATCTCTAGTATCTTCTCATAGCAACATAAACAAAGGCATAGACCCATGTCCTAATAAAATTCTTATAACAAGGTCAACAAATACACATGTTAAAGAATGCAAAGAACATTCTGTGGTTTATTCTCTGTCATTTCTAACTCTCTCATTGATAATATAATGTATATCTGCTTTGATAATAGAGGTGCACACCAGACAATAATTCCATTTATAATATACCTGCAAGCTTAAATGTGTGATTTTTGTTTTTTCCTGAAGCCTTAATTCCTTAATGTCCAAGATTTAATATTTATCTGCCTACTCACATTATCTTTCGATTTCAGGATTTAAAGTCAATGTTCATAATTTTAGAGATGGCAGAAAGGGTTTTACACATCCTCATTTTATGAGAAAAAAAGAAAATAGTTACTAAATTGGAGAATGGGCTTCTAAGGGCTTGTATACTGATAAACTCTTGGACATTATTGTACAAATAGAGTGTGGAGGTACCCTTTATTTTCAAGTGGGGTTAAAAATGTTAGTCAGCTTCTCAAGAGGATCCAGCTGGCCATTGCTAACTGTTCCAGTGACATGCCCAGAAGTTACATAGCTTAAAAAGTCATACTAAACAAAAGCCCACATGAAAATCATTGTGTGTCATCTATTCTTTTGAAAAAGCCACTTTAGCATATGTGAGTAAACTGAAAATCTCTAGCTCTAAGATTTGTATCATAAATAGCACACAATGTGTATTTCAAATTCCCTAGACCATTTCATTTTGCTAGCTAAAAAGGCATTGTTTTGGAATTTGGTATGATATTCACAAACATCATAAGTGACTTCAGAAGTGATAAGCCCAAGTGGTCTCTGAGAGAACAACAGCAGTGTGTCCAACTAGCATATATTGGGATGTTGGAAAAGTCATGCTGCATTTTTGCATACAGAAACATGGAAAAAATATGTCACGACTTCTCTGAAAACCCAACATTAGCATTCTGGCTCTGTCTTTTACTATTCATCATGAATAAGTTACTTGACTTTTTCAATGTTTGTTTCCTTATCTGTAAATTCAGAAAACTAGTTTTGGGGGTCATTTTGAGCACTATTCCTAAAATCCACAACACCGGGAACCACAGATGGTGTAGCAGTTTTGTCACTGGACTCCTTCATGGCTGACTGCAGATCGAGTCCCAGACCCACTGACTTGAAACTCATACAGGTGCATGTGTGCCCAAGATCCTAGGAAGAGAATGGAGGATAAGGGACTGCAGCATGGCCATCACCCCTGGGGGACGAATGAAAGTACAGTACTAGGAGCACTGAAAATCAATTATATTTTAGAACAAAAACTTTTAACCCAAGACTACGATAATTAATGTTTGCTCATTAGAAGGCATTACAACAAATAACCTGCCGCTAATTGATAAGCCTGGGTTTAAGGGAAATTCAAGACATACAGAAAGAGATTTATGGTGAGTAGATCACCCATGGAACCAGTGATCTGTACATGCTCTTGACAATACTTCTGCAATGCTATGTCTGATGTGTTTAGATCACTGCTGAGTTCCCATACTGTGTTACTGCCCAGGTTAGTTATGCTGTAAGAAAAGAAATAAAATTCTTTTTTTTTTTTTTTTTAACCATAGGGTATGTCACTGAGCAGAGACAGAGACAGTGAGAAGGAAAGTGAGAAGTCACCAGCCATGGGGATAGCCCCATGAGAGTAACCTCGATTTCTTCTCTTGCATTCTTCTCCTGGGATCTTGGGCATGCATGCACACATACCCCATGTGACTGGGTTGTCAGAAAAGTCATGGTGTGCTTTTACACAGAAAAAATATGCCATGACTTTTTTTGACAACCTATTACATAGAGATAACTCTCAGAAGTTAGAAATGAAGAGAATATAGCTGAGAATCTTGATACTCAAGTCAAGCTAGTTAGTGACCAAATTCCAACCCAAACTCAGAATTCCTTGTCCTTTACCTTCTGGTTTGTCTGTCCGTCTTTCTTTCTTTCTTTCTTTCTTTCTTTCTTTCTTTCTTTCTTTCTTTCTTTCTTTCTTTCTTTCTTTCCTTCTTCCTTCCTTCCTTCCCTCCTTCCTTCCTTTCTTTCTTTTTCTACTTTCAGTATAGTTTCTAAACAACTTTGGATTCCACAAGATTAAACATACATTGTGTTTATGTACATGTAGCACTGGTTTCCATTTGGTCTTTATTTGAAAATGTGTACCTTAAGTCTTTAAAAACAAAACAAAAACAACAAAAAGAAAAAACAATCGTTTCTCTTCTTTTTCAGGAATTACCAAGTTCTTTCAACAACTGCTTAAATATGGAGAGGACTCCAGTGGTAATTGGATTTGTCAAAAATGCAACTGTATTTCCCTATTGCTTACTCTATAATTCAACAGTTAAAAGCATTTTGTGATGAGGACTCTCTTAAATTTGTTCTGCATTCTACCCAACATTAAAAAAAAAAAACAAAACTGTGATTTGGAAACATGTCATAAAGTGTCACTATTTTCAAGAAGTTCAGTGAGCATGTTGGTGCCCACACACGATTGCTAATTCTTTATGTTTTCTTCCCCTGTCATCTTCTCAATGGAAGTGGGGTGTGAGTGTGCTCTATTAAACAAAGATAAAGCCAAGAATCACTGTGGCCACTCCCAGTTTTTCTGTAATGCCTGTCAGATCACTCTGCAAAGCAATGTGAAGAGTGGTTAGCAACAAATGAGAAAATAACAAAAGCACCCAAATTAAAACCCTCAACCAAAGTCATTCAATTTGGAGACAAAAAGAGAACTCAACAACACATTAAGTTTTATAAACTGTGTGTGAAATCACTTAATATTTTAAAATACTTGAAAAGTCTGGCCCTGTCTTACCCCAGCTGCCTTTTGAGGAGAAAACTCAGTGGGTTTATAGTTCTAGGTGCCAGCATTTTTTCTCATGTGTTTAAGACAGAGGACATTGACTGAACTTGTAAACACTTCCTAGTTAAGACTTAGTTTAACATAAAAATGCCATTCATGCTTGTAATCCAGATTAAAGCTCACCATATAGCCCCTGAACTTCCTAACCTTTTGCATAACACCTAAAATTGAAGGAATCTTGATTTCTAAGTCAACTCTTGATTTGGTGAATAGCTGTGGACACAGAGCTATGAAGCAGATTTTAGTCTGATTTGAGTGCTTTTGCTTTTATACTATAAAAATAACTTAGGGATGAAATTGGCATCATTTCCAACTAATATAAAGAAGGTACAAGGAGACACTTTTTTTCCCTTGACGTACTTTACTATGTAAATATGGAAAATAACAGGTTAAGGAAAATAATGACCAACTGGCAAAGGCAGGGAACTGGTAACACTGAATGATTTCATTCTGAGTGGAAGCAATGCTACAATACAACAAGGGCAGACTGACAAGTTCTCTAGAAGGATCCTGACATTTCTATTTTTCTTTTTTGTATTTTAAAATTGGAAATAAAGAGATAAAATGTAAATCCCATTTTTATAATACTTAAACTTTTATTTATTTATTTATTTAAATTTGACTAGAGTGGACAGAGTAAAAGCAAGAACAAGAAAGTGAGAAAGCAAACCACCAGGTTTGGGACTCAAACTGTGGTCAGCCATGTGGGAGACCTGTACCCTCAACCACCATGCCACCTGCTGGCACATCATCAAAATACATTAATCACAAAATGAAACAGGACTTGAAAAGAAGCAATTACATATTTGACACTATCTTGCCTAAATTAATGTTGGTAAAACTTTGGCGAGCACCTCTTTTCAGTATGGAAAAAAGGTAACTCTTGAACACCTAGTGTCTTTGGCTGCCTAAAAAAAGGATGGTAACATTTTCCATCAATAAAAGTAATTTGTGAGAATTTTACAAAATACATTTATACCACATACTAGTATTTTGAGGCAAGAGGTTTGCTGCAGATATGGCTTGCTTAAATGCTAAAAAACTGGAAGTAAGTCTGCTGGTTGGTTGCCTTTGGTATTTACTGGGAAAGCTTTCCAGCTGAGACTCACTTAGGAAATTAATTTTGGACACTACAGACACAGGTAGGACCTGACTTGGTCAGAATTATGAACTAAAATGGAGTCATCACAGTCTCTCTCTCTCTTTTTTTTTTTAAAGAGAGACTTTTGCTATAGGGTGCATGTGCTCACTGGAGAGACAGGAAGACAAAAACCAAGAAATCACCACAATCGCCTCTCCACTCTCTTGGGATTTTGGACATGCACATACATGAGTCTGGCATGAGTTTCAAGCCTCTGGGTACAGGACTCGAACTGCTGTCAGCTATGTGGGAGTCCAGCGATGTAACCATTACACCATCTGCTGGTTCCAGTTATCACATACTTTTAAAGAAGACAAAGGTACAGATATCTGAACAAGTATAAATGAAAGTGTTTGAAGTATAAAGTCCCAAAAAGGGTTATTTCTAGGATTATCATTTTTTCTCTTTGAAAAAAATTTTCTTTCTTTTACTGCCAGAGATTGTATGCATTCATCAGAGAGAGAAGAGAGAAGAGAGGAAGCAAGGAAGAGAGAGAGAGAGAGAAAGCTCTTTCTCATGGGATGTGGTCATGTCACAATCCTCCCTCCCCAACTTCTCCATCTCATCAGGACCCTGAGCATACACTTCCACATGCCTGTAGTACTTTTTCAAGCTGCTGGTGCTGGGACTTAAACCACAGACAGCCATCTGGGATTTGGATCTCTTAATTGCTGAGCTATGGGGCTGGTTAATGCTGCTAGTATTATATACTGTTTTCTAAAACATCTGCAAGAGGGTAAACAGTAAGCTTTTGAGTATGACAAGGCATCAAAGCTCCAGGAAAGGATGTAAGTGACTTTTGAGGACTTTTCAATCCAATGTGCTACTATAACCAAAAAAGACTAACACGATGCTAAATGCTGGGCATGACATCTTAATTGTCTTAATATGCAACATGAAATAAATTTATTATTGGAAAGAGATAAATGACAACTATCCCTCTCATGAATCCTTAAAAGAAGCTTCTTCTTTTTTAAAATAATTATTTATTTTATTTTTTTATTTATTCATCCATTTATTTTTTAATTTGACCAGAGAGAGACAGAGGGTGAGAGAGAGGAAATGAGAAAGCAAGCCACCAGATTCAGGACTTGAATTCCGGTTGGCCATGTGGGAGTGTCCAGTGCCTTAACCACTACACCACCTGCTGGTCCCGAAGCTACTTATTTTTAACATCATCATCATCTTTTAGGAGCAATCATTCCCTCTGAAATGTACCCTTACTGCAACTATGATAGATAGATTACAGAACAGTTCACAAATCAGATATACTAGACATTTCTAATGCACTTAATTTATATTTATCATCATATCACCAACTTTTAACCTTTAGACCATTGTTCATAGACATTCAGACTTATTTATAAATGAAAAATATCCATACCACTCTTAAAATAGCCTCTAAGTTTCTGGGCCTCTGCTCATTTAGAACCATTAACTATCCTAAGTAAAATGGGCAACCCCAATTTGCTTCCCATTGAAGAACATCAACTACCAGTGATTTCAAGGAAAAGAGCAATGAAGATGTTCTGCTGAGAAGTCACCCTGGCAAACAGAAAGGGCAGGCCAGAAGAAGACTGAGTCCACCATGAGAGCTAAGATCTTGTGATTTTGGGGATATGATTAATGAAGATGTTCTGCTGACAAATCACCCTGCCTCCACGCACTGAGTGTCAAGACAGGTCTAAGTGAAAAGTTGCCAAAATCTGAATACTATCTGGGTCCTCGTATTCATCAATTACCACTGAATCTATGACACAAAGGGAGAAAAATGCAATGCCAAAGAGTTTGCAGACCACATCCTCCTGTGTGCCTCTGATAGCTCAGATTGATCCTCTAGAAATTAGGAAGAAATGAATAACCCATAGATGACTAGAAATCACCACAGGGGCACGAGAAATATGTGAAACCAAGAAAATACTTCTCTCCCAAGGGAAAAAAATAACTCCTCTTCATACAAAGATAGTACAATGGAACTCATGGAAATGTTTGATAGAGAATTTAGAGTATTCATAGTGACACAACTAACAGAGATGGAAGAGAAGAGAGACAATGAACACTAGAAAAAAAATGCCAATGAGTTCCAGGAGGTTAAGAAGTTCTTAAGAGAGCAGAAAGAGGAAATACACACCATTAAAAAAATATCAAATGGAACTATTGGAGATGAAGGAATTGGAAATGAAGGTCTTCTCCAAGACATGTTATAGCCAGAATGACGAAAACCACAGACAAAGACAAGATACTCAGACTGGCAAGAGAGAACCATCAAATTACCTACAAAGGATATCCCATCAGGCTAACAGCAGACCTCTCATCCGAAACAATGTAAGCAAAGAAAGTATGGGAAAATATATTCAAAGTGTTGAGTGGAAAACAATTTCAACCAAAAATACTATATCTGGCAAGATTATTCTTCATATGGAAAGAATTTACCAATACCAGATCAGCTCTCCAAGAAGTTCTGAAGGGAGTTCTATCCCAGGAGAACTAAAGTCAAACACAGAAATAAGAGTTCTAAAACAACTAAGAAAATGGCTAGCTTAAGGGTAGGGACATGTCCAGAGATGAATGTTATTTTTCAGAATTTAAAT
The DNA here is from genome assembly GCF_000334495.1 of Tupaia belangeri chinensis. Classification (NCBI taxonomy): domain Eukaryota; kingdom Metazoa; phylum Chordata; class Mammalia; order Scandentia; family Tupaiidae; genus Tupaia; species Tupaia belangeri. The sequence continues at coordinate 617,560 of NW_006159787.1, forward strand.
ACAAAGATCAGACCACAACAGAAGATAAAGTACATGAGTTCGAACTGGCGAAATAGAATTTTATGACTTTTGACTAAAACATTACTGATCTTCTATGCTTTGTTTTCCAGTGTTAAGGAATTTTGTTACCCCTTGAGTTGTGGACATGTCCATGTACCTACTATTTGAGCCGAATCCTAACCTGTTTCCTGGCTTTAGGTATAAAGCAAAGTTCTCTTAACATTTTTGGATTTTGATTTATTAAAGCTAAAACTGCCTTCCTTGAAATTAAAAAATGTATTTAAAAAATACCTGTTTAGTGACCACAATAAGCCAAATAGCCTCACCTCTGTGCTATTTTATAGTCCATTCATTCCACTCACAGAGTTTCATGCCTAAAGTCAACTTTTGTTCACAGATATGTATATATATCAGCTGAACTTACTATTGAAAGCATTTAGATTAATTAAGAGATATTTTGTGAATCAATACAATGTGGGAAAGAATAAAAAAATGGAAAGCCACTGTAGATACAGAGACAGGGTGGGAGGAGGATAGGAAATGGCAGAGGGTGAGAAATAAGGGGAAAATATGTGTGTGTGTGTGTGTGTGTGTGTGTGTGTATAAGAAATACGAAGTTGAAAATTATTTGTTGATGATAACATGTATGATTAAGCCATTTTATAGCTTTATAGTGTATTCTGGCTGGAAAATCTCATTTTGTATGCTGTGGTGATGTTCAGTGAAAGTATACAAAATAAATAAATTAGTATAAAAAAAGAACGTCAGCTACGTTATGGAGTCATCAATGGTAGAGAAAAGGTGGTAATGAGGGATGCTCTTGTGTCATATGGTGCCAGGAAAGAAAAGGTCAGAACAAGCTATGCCTGAATCATAAGCAATGATTTTCGTAGTTAGCTAATAATCTATCTAAAACCTTATTATCTGCACATATGTAAGCCCAAGAAAACATAGGTATGAATAATGTCTTACCTTCTATTGCTGATAGAAGAACCCGGGAATGGTCGTATGCAATTACATTGGCATATCTATTCTTTGGTTTGTTTACTTCCAAGTTTGAATGTTCCCATGTGAACTGCTGGCCAGGGTCAATTGACTTTAAAAAGAAAAGCAGCATACACATAAAATCAATGCAGAATCACACCAATTATAGACATTTATCACAAGTAACAAACATGATGCAAAAAGAAAATTCTGTACCCTTACTTCATCAAGTTGATCCTAGCTGTGAAGCCAAACACTAACACGCCCAGGATAACATGAAATGATTAATCATAGTAAGGAACAGTGATAGTCACCAACATTGATTCAAATTAAGAAAAAGAAATCAATAGAGATGTTCTGTTACTATTGGGAAAGTAGGCTTTTATTTTTAACGTTTCCATTTCCTTCTCTACTGCTGTAGTTTATAAGTTACCTTGGTTCAATATTCATTTCAGTTCTGTGAACATTATTTTATTTTGATTACTTTTCTCTATTTTTTTTTTTTTTTGTATCTGGGTTTTGGCTCAGTTTTTGAGAGTTGATTGGTCTTTTACTGACTTCACTGGGCACAGGTCTGCCGTTCGTTCTTAAGTTACATGCCCATAGATAGCTCAGAGGCAACTTGAGGTTGTGTCTGTTTCTCCATAAAACAGTATGACGAATAGCACAAAGCAATTTGTACAATTCATAGTTAACAATAATGATAAAGAAAGGAGTTGACTTGAATCTAAAAATCTTAGGATCTTAAATAAGAAACCAGTTCAGAGAGTCTAAACATTTTTCAATTTATCATTATAGCTTGTGTTATTATGTTTGTATTTTGCTTCTTTCATTCCCTACTTTAATCTTATTTTTCTGGTATTTAATGCATTTCTTTGATGTCTCAGATTAACCAAAATTATTTGTCAATCTAATAAATGTGATACACATATAGAGATAAAATATATAATTTCTTAATAGTTTCATAGAAACATTATTTCGGGACAGAAATAGGTTTAAAGTATATTTCACTAGAGAATTTTTAATACCCTACAATGTTACGAATTTTTTTTTCTCTCATAGAATACTGATAACCTCTTTAAGATTTGTAATTGCACACTTTTTTTTTTTGAGAGGTTTTTGCTATAGGGCGCGTACGCTCACCAAACAGACAGAGAGACAGAAAGCGAGAAATCACCCCCAGGGGGGATGGCCATGCCGCAATCCCTTCTCCTACGTTCTCCTCTCGGGATCTTTTTTTTTTTTTCTTTTTTTTTGGAGAGGTTTTTGCTATACGGTGCGTGCGCTCGCCAGCCAGACAGAGAGGGACAGAGACAGAAAGCGAGAAATCACCCCCCAGGAGGGATGGCCACGCCACAATCCCTTCTCCTCCATTCTCCTCTTGGGATCTTGGGCACACACGCACACGCGCCCAGCGTGAGTTTAAGCCACCGGGTCTGGGACTTGAACTGCTGGGAGTCCAGCGACATAGCCATTACGCTAACTGCTGGTCCCAAGATTTGTAATCACATGGCATATGAAAACTTGAGTTCAGTAATTATACGAACATGGTGGTAATTGATAAAATCAAGTGTTTAGTAATGATAAAATAACTTTATAGTCAGATAAAATAAAAAAGAATAAATACATTATATTACATTAATAGAATCTTTAAGCAATTATTTCTGATTTTCCATGCTCTCTCTCTAAACATATATATATATGTATATATATGTTTAATATATATTATATATACATGTTTTATATATATTTCATATGCTTTATATATGTATAAATAGTACAAATTTTATATATGCATGTAAAAGTCAAAAATAAAATATGTGCAATAGCTATCACAATATTAAAAATATATTTTATATTAAAAAACACAGAGTTCAGCATGATAATAAAACTCTCAGTGCAGAAACATCAGGACTCCTAATACTTTTGAATATACTGTAAACATATTAAAATTCTTAGTAGTATAAACTACAGCTTCTAATGTAATAAGGACTATAAAACTTTTTTCTTTTCTTAGTCTGTGTAATCTAATTATAAAATAATCAATGAAAAGTATCCTGTAAAATAATGATCTAAGTCTCATAGTCTAAAGAAAATCTAAGTCAGAGACTTCCTAGTTTGTTTCTCCAGGGAAATTGATCCTTTCTGCTGCAGAACAGATCCCTTTCCAAGTATTCCATGAGCTGAAGAAACTAAAATTCCCTTCTTTAATCCCTTGCTTTAATCCCTTCTTTCTTCATACTGCTGCCAGAGGAGTCTTTCTAAAGCACAGTTCTGGACAGTTTAGGGCCCTGTTTACAAACCTCTACTGGCTCTGCAGAGTAAATTCAAAATCCCTTAGCCACAATCCTATCCATAGAGCTCTAGTCATCTTTGCATTTATACTATACTTGGCTCAGTAAATTGTCCAAAAACTGTTTTTCAATTGATGAATATGTATTTTTGAGGAAAGTTCATAAAGAGAGATCATGGAGTAATAAACAATGAAAACGTCAATGGACAGTGTACCAAAATTTGATTACTTACTATCCATTAACATCCGGCTTCGTAACTGAGTAGTGACTGTGCACTTACAGCTATCACTGCTATTCCACTTTACCTCAGGAACAGTAATGGCTACAGAGGCTCCTCACACATCCTTCTCTCCGAACATCTCAAGAAGCTACTAGGTTTACTGATGTATGGTACTTTGAGGTGGGAGGAAAGATTCTTCCCTCAATTAAAAGATATTGTTCACTCATGTCCATTTCTGCTCTTTTCACACACTCTCCCTCTGCATGATTTACTACGTATCTACATTCAAGTGCTCAGTATTGGAAACCTGAGCCATGTTCTACCTATGTTAACACATTTAGGCATAGTATGGTCTGTGTAAAGATCTGTATGCAACAGGAAAATTATCATAGCAGCTGCCAGGCCATTGTACATTAAATGCAGTATGTCATTTACTTTTCACAAATGTTACGAAGTAAGTGTTGTTTTGTATTTGTAGATAAAGAAACTGAAGTAAAGAAAGATCAATAAATCTTACTGAGAACCTTGTCTGTGACATAGACTATATTATCTGTTAGTTAAAGAATTTGTCTAAACTCACACAGTGGGGCTCATACCGTTACCTTTAAAACCAGATCTGTGTGATTCTGAAACTCAGCTGATAATGGCCAGGTGGTAGTGATAAACCACAATGCTACTTGGCTATCCACTGTGCCACGGCAAAAGGAAGAAGCCCAACATACAAAGCACACCTAAACATCACTTTCCTTTATTTCCCAAGTTCCAATACTATTTCTTTCCAACTTATCACTGTGTGTCATTCTGGGGCAATTACATAAGAAATCAAGTTTTAAAAATGAGGCTGGCTTCACATGGATGATAAAACAGATGGGATCCAGCTTACATTTATACTCGTTTTACACGGATCAAACAAACATTGATTAAATAATGCTGACTTGTCTTTGTGTAACGCAACACTCATCCATCTGTATCTATCTGTCTGACTGAACGTTTAACAATACACAGCACAGGTCATTATTTCTGGAGCTTGTCAGAATGCTGAGAGCAGTAAACTCACTAAAGGAGAATAACTACTGAAAGTTGGTGAGATCTACTGAGATCTTTTATTTAGAAACAAATGGTGGAGGGCATCAGCTCTCTATTATTCACGTTAATAAGGCAAAGACGTCATGGGTAATTAAGACTCTTAATTCTTAAAACCTACTTTTTAAACTTTTATTAGTGTTGGTGATGACATGGTTGCCTTGCCTTTTTGTCTCTGACTTCCAATGGCTGCTATACCTTCAAAGAAGAAATAAATGGCCAATATGGCGACAGAGCAATGGAGATCTTCAGGGACATAGAGGCTAATTTCCACTTAACTATATATTTTTGGCTTATCTACCCTGACCAAGAATCATCTTACTCAACAGTTACCTTGAGGTTACCCACCCTAATATCGTTCAAATCAATTTTAAACAAGCAGACTTGTTACTAGCAGACTTAGTTCCTTCTTTGGGTCTCTGTTAGTATCTGGTTTTCAGAGCATGAAACTAAATTATCTCTACTCATCTACTTGTCTATCCAAACTTCTGTCTCAGTTCCTTTCTCTCCCAGTACTCTGTATACAGAGTTTTACCTTCTTGGGCTGGTCTCTCAGTCAGGTTTCTTTTTTCTTTTTTTTTTTTTGGAGAGGTTTCCTTTTTATAGGGTGCATGTGCTCGCCAGAAAGACAGAGAAAGACAGAGAGACAGAAAGGGAGAACTCACCCCCAGGGGGAGATGGCCACACTACAATCCCTTCTCCTCCATTCTGCTCTTGGTATCTTGGGCATATATGAACACGCGCCTGGTATAAGTTTAAGTCACCAGGTGTGGGACTTGAACTGCGGTCGACTACATGGGAGTCCAGTGACATAGCCATTATGCTAACTGCTGGTTCCCTCAGTCAGGTTTTCTCCAGTCTTCTTTTTTTTTTTTTTTTTTTTTTTTTTTTTTTTTTTCCCCAGGGGGAAACATTCACTTAGCGAGAATCCTGGTGAATTAATCCATTTGAACAATGTAGTGTCCTTCTTATCTCTTCTATCCCAAAGTCTATTTCGTGTGATAGGGATATCACGACTCCTTTTTTTTTTTCACCAGTGGGCAACATGCACTAGTCAGAGACTGGGAGGGAGAGTGGTGGGGGGCAGCATCCCCACAGGAGCATGGTCATGTTACACTTACTTTTGAAACATTTCTCCAGAATTTAGGGTCTATACACATAAGCACTTGGCATATTTTTGAAGCTTCTGGGGCCAGGATTCAAACTGCATGGTCATCCATCTGTAATCTGGCTCCCTTAACCACTAGGCCCTTTTCAGTCTTCCTCAAGAGAAATTTTGTAAGTTGGAAAAAAAGCAAGCTATATTTACTCAACCAAAAGTTGATAGTCTTCTTTATAAACTACACTAAATGTTTATATTATTGGGTCAGAAAAGTTATGATGCATTTTTTTTGCTTAGAAAAATATGCTATGACTTTTCCAGCGACCCACTATAAAGTCACAGAATTCACAGACAAGAAAGCTACTTCATTATATATAAATGTTTTTAATATGATAAAGGCAGTCTACAAGCTCTTTGAAAGACAGCCAAGATAGAACCAAGGTGGCATCTACAACTTTATCACACTGCCGAACTATAGCCCATTCCCACCACTGCCTTTGACTGACTTGCTTTGACACAACTGATCTTTAACTCACCGGCTTCCTTAGGAACAAAAGTGATCACATTAAAGGGAAACCCCCTTAGCGAGCAAGATAAAGAAAAAAAGGAAGTTTTCAGAAAGAAGCTCTCTAGCATGTAATATATAACATTTAGTTAGTCTATTTTCATGGTTTCAAAGTTCTAATTCTTTTTTTTTTTATCAAATACAAATTTCTTCTAAAATAGATAACTAGAAAAATAAGCTATATATAACAGATGGATTTATAATTTTCCACTGTATTCTTGATAAAAAGCCAGAATTAAGATATAAATATTGATACACAGTAGTTATCATAACACATAACATTTATATGTTTTCTTTGTGCCTTACGTATATTAACTCATTTTATTTTCACAAAGACCTTAGAAGTTGTTACCATTATTATCATAAATTTATATAGGAGAAAACTGAGGTATAGGGAAGGTAAGTCATTTCCTCAAGATCACATGGCTAATAGGTAATGAAGCCAGGCTTCTGATCCCAAAGTCTAAGGGTTTGGCCACCATGTTATGCTTCTTCCCAAGCTAAGCTAGCAAAAAATCCCTTGAGGGTTTCAACTGTTTTCATGAAACATAATGCAGGAAGACCAGAAATAAAAATCTGTGCAGTGCTGCTGCTATATGTAATTCAAAACCCAAAACAAATATACTCATAAATTTGCACATCAGATTACAGTCATTAAGTGTAATTACATGCTGATATGAGAGTGACCTTTTCTGATGAACCCAAAGTCATCATCTTAAAGCAAAGACCTTTAATGGTTCTGCAAAACTCACCCTTTTACCCACAAGAAAAATATCATTCACATATACAAACCACCACAACACCAGTTGCTCTACATTCTACTTTCACTCACTGCACCAAGAGAAAAACCTCAAAATATTCCCTTTAGAAACTCATCAAAGAGAAACCACAAAAAAGATAGATTCATCCTGTTTTTGTGTGTTTTTATAAAACAACTAACAAAAATTTAATTATATAGCAGGAACAAACCAAAGACTTCACTAGCCAAACTATGGGTCAGACTAACCATCCTTTTTGTTGTTGTTTTTAAACAGAGAACTGAACTTTCAATGACTTTCAGTCTAAAGAAACACTATCTGACCACACAGTTCCCCATCGGTAAGCTTATTTGGTTCTTACTTAGTATGGTTTTCCATGAGATACTCTCCAGTCCTTTTGAGGTTTAGAAGAGCAAACTGACATTGTACATTTTTCCAGTGAAGGCTTTTTTTTTATTCCCATTCACTCATTTGCTTCTCTCTCTCTGAAAAGGGTAGATTAATATAGACCTACTGGAAAAAGACTCGTGGTTGACTAGTTGGGAAGGCCTGTGTTAGCAGAAGCCTACAATTGGCACATGCTCTTACTAAAAGAGCATGAGCTCAGTTAAACCCAATGATGCTCCAGAAACTGGAATGTGAAGGAGTATTAAGTCTGATGATGAGCAAAATTTGGAAAAAGGAGACCAGGGTTTCGTCTTTCTCCTTGCCTTTGGTCAGTGTTAGTAGGCTACATAACTTGGGTCTGTTTGCTCTACGTTCTCTTTGCCATCAATGTCATCTCAGTTTCAGGTTTGTGCCCTCATTTTCTCTTATCCCCCTTGAGCCAATTAGGTAACAAATCTTTCTGAGTGGCACCATTAGGGTGTGGAGGATGGAAACAGGACTTTTTTGGTACTCGCAGTGTTAGTGAATAAATGGATGTGAAAGCTCCACCTTTAACAACAGAAAAAGACATACAGAATTTATAAACCTACCTTACTCATGAAAATCATCAGAAAGTTTGAATTGATTTTGTATACAGGTAAAATTTTGTTTTCAGGTAAGTAATAAAACTGGAAGGCAATTATGGGCACTGCTATACCACCAACACACAGAGTGATACAATTTTATCACTTGGGGCTGGCTTCAAAGCCTGGTGGTTAAGGCAGCCAGATTCCACGTGGCTTACCTCGGAGTTTGTGTCCTAGATCTGCAGCTTGAGAAATACCCCTGGTGTGGAACCAGCAGGTGGCATGGTGGTTAAGGGTGCTGGACTCCTATATGGGTGACTATGGTTTAAGTCCCAGGTCTGGCGGCTTCTTCTCTCACTTTCTTTCTCTCTCATTCTGTCCCTCACTGGTCAATTAAAATAAGTAAGTAAATAAATAAAGTTAAATAAAATAATTCTATTGGGGGGGCGGGGTTGGGAGGTTTTTTCTATAGGGCATGTGTACTCGCCATAAGACAGAGACAGAGAGAAAGTGAGAAATCACCCCCAGGGGGAATGGCCACGCCGCAACCCCTTCTCCTCCATTCTCCTCTCAGGATCTTGTGCACGCACGCACACACACCTGGCATGAGTTCAAGCTACCAGGACTGGGACTCCAACTATAGTCGACTACATGGGAGTTCAGCAACATAGCCATTACACCAACTGCTAGTCCCAAGTTAAATAAAATAATTCTTAAAAAAAAAAAGAAAAGAAATACCCCTGGTGTAATGCATATATATATGCCCAAAATGCCAAAAGTTAGGAGAAACAGAGGAGGCAGGAGTGCTGCAAGACCACTCCTCATGGGGGTGGTAGCTTTCTCCTCTTCCCTTTCTCTCTCTCTCTCTCTGGTGAGCCCACATGCCATTTAGTGCATGCACACACACTCATACACAAATTATATCAACTTTATATGCCATCTATTGGTTTGATTTGAAACTCCTATTATAATGCATTATGTAACAAATGTTTATAGAAAATGATCTCAAGTAATTTCTCTAATGAGCCAACGCTTTCATAAACATTTCTCCTAAATTGTATCATGAATTAAGACTGAGTTAGTTTATTTCACCGAGTATACCATTTACTCCTACAAGTATTTTAAAATAATAATTTATTATAGATCCAAAATGATGGAAAGAAAACAATAAAAATGAAAACACTGAATGCTTCAACTCAGCAGGGTAACACAACGTGGTCTCTAGAATTCAGATGAGCTATTTTGCTATTTTGTATGTGCATTTGCAGAAAATATTATTTTTAAGAGATTCTTCAAAAATAAGTGGTAAAAAAATACAAGATCCAGAGATTAAAAAGTGTGGGGTTTTTATTATACAGATTTTAAATTTATTCAACATTTTCCTGATTATTATTAGATGCACAAGGAAAACACTCCTAGTTCCAGGAGGCAATGTTCTAGAGGAATGAGATCAGGGATATGTTTTAATCCTAGCATATTAGCTTTCAGCTATTTATCAAATACAGTGGATAATTAAAAAAAATGGACAGACTTATAGCTGACGTTTTAAAGATGATAGCACCACAGAGAATCACTTTGTAAATATGGCTCCCATATTTGGTTTCTGATGTTATTTGGAAAAATAAAAGTAATTAAAGGATTTCCAGATAGTTTGGAGCAAGAAAATATTGTCTCAAATTAAGCTGTTTTGATTAAAAAACAAAGCTGCTTGAACTGGTTAAAAGTAATTAAAATGATTTATATAAAGCAATAAGTTGATCAGAAGATCATTTAGAGAGTATACTAGCTAATAATTAAAATAGGTTGCTCACAACTAGAAACGGTGGAGTGTAGCAATTATGTATAGGTAACAGGCAAATACAATTCATGCAATGCAGTCGATGTAATCATTAAACTAAATAACTCAAAGCTACATTCTTTCTTTTCCACAGATAACACTTTGGTGCCAAAGTAACAAGATAAATGCATTAATTCCTTACAGCTCTTTGTAAATGCTGACACATCTGTATAGACCAAAGTAGGAAGTACCCGATTCAAAGTTATCACTAAAAGAAAGCACTATGTTTTATCTTCTTCTGCCTCTACCCACTGCCTTGTTTAAAAACATCTCTGATCTAAGACAACCTTGGCATTCAAAGGCTGTCTGCTTTCTCTCTGACGCTCCTTGTATATTCTCTTACACTAAAGCATAAAACAAAGGCTACTACTCACTTCACTAAGGGAAGAAACCACTCTGCCCTCCTTCTTAACTGTGTAACACAATGTCCATCCATATACTGATGATTTGGAACATGATCCTGACCTACTTTTCTGGCAGAGATTAGAATAAAGATAACAGAACACAGTCAAGTATTTCTCACTTTTTTCTTGAGAGAGAGATTTTTGCTATACGGTGCAGGTGCTTGCCAGAGACAGAGAGACAGAAAGCAAGAAATCAACACCCAGTGCGGATGGCTACTCTGCAATCCTTCCCTCCCCCACTCCCCCCCACATTCTACTTATAGGATTTTGGGTATGCATGCACATGTGCCTGGCATGTTTTAAGGTGCTGGGTCCAGGACTGAATGGCAGTCAACAACATGGGAGTCCAGCACCTTCACCACCACACCACCTGCTGGCCCCAATATTTCTCACTTTTTCTACTTGATAATAGAGATCTGACCATTCAGAAAATCCAGTGTGTAAGATTCCAAATTAAAAAGAAGAACTGATCAATGAATGACTTGGTTTTGTAATTGTTGTGCAGCTCATATTAAACAGCACTAAAGAAACAACGTAAGAAAAATAAATCATCAGCTTGGTTATTTTGTTTTAAGTGGTAACATTAATTCTTTATGAAATAGAGAAATGTCTAACTTAATTTTAAACACATTACTTTCTTCCTTTATTTTACTTGCATCCTATAGACAGATGTATTTTAGGCTTTCAGCAATGTGGTGTTTGCTATTCAACAAAAGTTTCTTTATCTTTGTTTCCTCTTTCATGTTTAGTTTCCGATGTGAGGGAAAACAGATGAATTCCCAAATTGAAATATGAATAAACTTTTGTTAATGTTTGAATGATGCCTTTCAAGTCTTATTTTCTGTTTCAGAGAAATAAAATGTCTGCATTCAAAACAAAATAAGAAATAGTGATGCTTTCTCCAAATACGTGACAGGATACAGAAAATCCCAAATAATCATCTCAAAAACTCCCCCACTCCACTTGGTGTCCAGATGATTTGGTGCAACTTTCTGGTTGAAATTACATGACATTCTGCAAGTTCTTTTTGGGCCTAGTATATGAAACAAGAACCACTGGCTGTTATTATCGCTGCTCCTTGTAGGTTAGTAACAGTATACTGTATTAAAAGTAGACTTCTAAGGGACCAGCAGTTAGCGTAATGGCTACATCGCTGGACTCCCACCTAGTCAACCATGGTTCACGTCCCAGACCCAGTGGCTTAAAACTCACACTGGGCGCGTGTGCGTGCGTGCCCAAGGTCCCGAGAGGAAAACGGAGGAGAAGGGATTGTGGCATAGCCATCTCCCCTGGGGGGGTGATTTCTTGCTTTCTGTCTGTCTCTCTCTGTCTGTCTGGCGAGCACACACGCCCTATAGCAAAAACCTCTCCAAAACAAACAAACAAAAAAGTAGACTTCTAATTAAGGAAGACATACAGGCTGATCGTTACCCCTTATACCCTCGGTGTGTTAGGTATCTTAGAAAATAGTGTTGTGTGTACTTTCTTCTAACATGTGATAAGCATACTGGAAAGGCTAGAAGAAATAAACACAATCTACAATGTTAGTTTTATCTATTTCTACACTAAAGGATCACTGCTGAAGACTTGTTTAAAATATGTATCAGTTTTGTATTGTAAAATTAGAGATTATGTCATGTAAAATATTGTATCAGGAAAAGTATCAGTGTGTTAGTGATTTTATATGTTATTTGTCCTTTGGAAAGTTAGAATGATTTGTAAATACTGTGATAGGGGTTGTGATTTGACACTGTATACTCAGTGTTTAGCGTATAGTGGATTTAACAATGTGTTTGTAGAAAGAATTACAGGGAAGATATAGGGCAATGATGACTTTTACCTGAGAACCTTAGAGTTAAGTAACTTTTCCCTCTGAAGGTGTGATGATAAAAGTAAATATGTATTTAAACAGATCAGAGAGATATAAAACCATTTTAAATAAACAGAATGACTTCCAACTCATACTTGGCTGCAACCCAATTCATAAGAGCCATCCTGGACTTTGGCACATTTTAAATTCATTCTAAGCTAACATTGTTACAGCTTTTCATACCATGATTCTTAACATTTGCACATCTGTTTACTATTCAGAAGTATTATATAGTGGTTACTTTCAAGTAACAGTATGGACCATCTTACCAGATTTTCTGCACAGTAATATGCACTCATACAATGAACTGACCATTTTAATGCAATCTTTTTCTTTCTCTCTCTCTCTTTGTTTTTTCTTCAACAGTTGTGCTCCTCAAAGTTCTCAAGACTTCTATGTTGAGAGTTGTGGAGAGAATGGAAGGTTACTGATTCGAAGGAAGGATAAACGACCCAGGATAGAGTTGTGGAGAGGACTGAACTAAATTAGGAGAATCTCATATCCTACTTCAATGTAATTACCAATAGGGCCCTCTCTCACTCTCAAAATGTCCCTGTTTAGGCAATAAATTAAATGACCATTTCAAGGTGAGCTGGCCCTAACTCCCTCATATCCACATCTGAATCTTGAGATCTGAGATCTGTATCTTCATGACAATGTCATCACCATCATAGGTGTCTAGCTGTATGTGGAAAAGGAGAAAGAAAGGGAGAGAGGAAGAGAAACAGCAGGCTCTGCTAAAACTAAGTTCACTTACAAGCTCTATTACATAGACACATGGGTGGTGAAGAGTAATTTCTGCACTACAGTACCTGTCTCCACTTACCTAACACTGTGGATGTGAAAATGTTATTAAAGCCAGAATCCGAGAAAGTAGCTGGTCTGATTTAATGATTCACCCTTGTTCGCCTAACCTATGGAGCTGTATAGGAGAGAGAAAAAGGACGAGAGCACAGCAGGTGGTTCTTAGCTGTACCTGCTTTCTGCTAAACCACTTTAGGCCATTCTGATTAACATTCTTTCCTTCTATCATGGCAGAATGGGGAGGAATGTAGATGTATGGGAGCTGGCTGGATGTGTATTCTATTGCAAAGCAATGGACAAAGTGAATGTAGTGATTTTATGTATTAATAATTCATTCCACTGACACAATCTTTATTCTCTTATATATAATATGTAAGATTATGACTGAAAGATTAGGTGTAATTCCCTTTTGTCTTTTTAGTGCTCTGGAAATGGAACTATAGACATAGTCTATTGCTTATTACACAATTCAGTCAGTATGCTTGTCTTCAAATATTATATGGTCTAAATATTAGAGCATATATTAACATGTTTTCTTAAAGTATCTGCCTGCATTAACATATCTATAGAGATTCTCTGTGGGGAAGGAAGTAATTCATAAACAATAGAAAATGGAAGAGTAGGGAAGATAATGACTATGAGCATCTGATCCTTTCAGAGATATGGCAGTCTGTCATGGCTTAATGACATGGCCATTAAGATCACAGAACTCGAAAAAGTGGGGTCGCAGAATCCAATTCTCTCTCCAGTGTATAAAACTAGGAATCAGATTCTAGAATAAAGGGATCTTATCTAACTCTTATCACAGAATGGAGCTCTGGCTTGGGATCACTTTGCCTTTCTCCCCTGACTCACATCCACCCCACCTTCTTCAAATCCCAAGCTGGTCACGTATTTGCGCATTTACTAAGGCTAGACTTCACACATATTGTCAGACATTTAGCTCTGCCTAAAAGCCTTGAAAATGAAAACCAAGTCTTTTTCCTGGACAAATATATAGGGCAACTATTGTAGAATCATTTACAATAGTGAAAAAAATGTATGGAAGCAGCCTTAATATACTATAATAGAATAATGGTTAAAATACTTATAGTATGAAAAAGTATGAAATTGCTCTAATTGTTAAGCATCGACTAACATGGACAGATAAACACTTTTACTGCTGAGTTAAACAATTATAAAACAATAATTTTGTTAACATATGTACTACATAAATAGGGACACAAATACACACACACACACACACACACATATATATATATACATACACACACAAACATATACATATACAAACGTGTATATGTTCATATACATAGATGTATATAGATTGCTATATCCTGATGTTATTAGCACTTATCCCTGGGAAACAGGAATTTACAATGACTTTAATTTTCTCTTCATTCTTTTTGTTTGTTTGTTATAAGAGAGATTTTTGCTACAGGGCACATGCACTCACCAGAGAGGCAGAAAGTGAGAAATCATCCCCATCTGGGGGGGATGGCTATACTGCAATCCCTTCTCCTCTGGTCTCTTCTCAGGAGTTCGGGCATGTATGCACACGTGCCTAGTGTGATATTTAAGCCACCGAGTCTGGAACTTGACCCATGGTGGACTGCATGGAAGTCCAGTGACAATCATTATATTCTTTACTGGTGCCTCTTAACTCTTTTTTACCTGTGGCTTTTAATCTTTCAATTTGTGAACACAGTACTACTCTACAAAATGAGAGAAAGGGGCAGCTGTAGAACGCTTTCAGAAGTGCACATGTGACTTCTCTTGTTAGAGGCAGAGGGAACAGATTACAGAAATGTGGAGAGTATTGTGTATACTCCATAGTAAGTTTTCATCTGGCATTTATGGTCTATGGAGGGAAAGCTCAGTATAAATTTATAGATTTATGGCTATGAAAGCATACTGAAGGGCCAACACAAGAAACGCACATTTTGTGCAACCTATGTCTAGATTTCAATTTTTTGCACCATAATAAACTTGTACTTTAATTCCATTTTCCACAAACATTTTCAAATTCTCTATTGCAGATAAACTGAGGCTTAAAGGAGTTAGGATACTTTCCATGAATTACTCTTATAGTCCATAAATATGGGAGCTGGGACCTAAGTTCAAGGATTTCTGACTTAGAAGTAGGTAGGACCTCTTAACTGCTACACACTAACGCATACACTAATGATAAAACTACTTTCATAAACTTCAATTCCTTATTTCAAAATTGTGGACAGTAGGAAAAATAGATTAAATGCCAGATGACTTTACTGGTTTTGGTTAAATGATACACTCATAGTATTTTTTTTTTTTTGAGAGGTTTTCGCTATAGGGCGCATGCGCTCGCCAGACAGACAGAGAGAGACAGAGAGACAGAAAGCAAGAAATCACCCCCCAGGGGGGATGGTCACACACGCACATGCGCCCGGTGTGAGTTCTAAGCCACCAGATCTGGGACTCGAACCATGGTCGACTACGTGGGAGTCCAGCGACATAGCCATTACGCTAACTGCTGGTTCCCCTTATAGTATTTTTATACCCCAAATATTTTATAATGAAAGACAAACTATAACTTCCTAAGTTAGATATGTACAAAATTCTTATTCCAACCAAGAGAGGGATCGTAGTATAATCTTTACCCTATATATTAATAATTAGGAACAAAATGACACACAATCTCCATCTCTGTCTTGTTTCTGCCTGCCAAGCAGTGGCCCGTTTCCCATCTCGCTCTCTCACATACACCATAAATTCTGCAGCAAAAGAGACAAAGCTGCTATACGTTCATTCCTCGGAACTGAATAGCCATAATGAAGCAAAGGGTAGAGTATTATTGGCAGAAATCACTGAGAATGGCGAGAGACCAATAACTCATGAATAACAAGTCTGCACTAACAGTTTTAATGACTAGTCTAATGGTTTAATGGATAGCACTTTAATAGGATTTCCAGTAGAATCCTTCTGAAAGCTTGTCTACAATAAATCTGTCATTAACAAAGAACTGGATTGCTTCACCACATAACCATAGTTTACTGAATCTGAACACACACAAATAAAATTACAACAGTTGTCATCCTGTATTACCATCCTCATCTCAAGTATTCCATGAACTACTGTGAGACAGACAGCTACATGTTCAAAATGGAGGCTGCCAGTGAATGAGGTATATTTATACTAAGGGATTCAGCAGACATTAAACAAAATACAATGGAAACTCACAACTGTCATAGTATGTGTACAAAGACAGAAGTAGAAAGAGTAACTATAATCCAAACACATAGATATGCAGACATTAAAACTTCAACGATCAGCTAGAATTCTCCATGACATAGTATATTCAGTTCTTTTGGATGATTCTTGTTTGAATGCCTATTGTATACTATTTGTACGTTTGCCTCATATTTATCCTATATTGACTTGTTTCCTATAATGACTTAAAGTTCTTTAAAGTCTGGGATTGCCATGTTGCATTCCTCAGGGTAGGTACCATTTCAATCTAAGTACTGAATTAGCTAAAATCTTTTCTAAGCAATAACCTTAAACTTTAGGTATTGGGCTCTATTTTTCTCTATCCATACCCATTCTGACATTTTTTTTTCTCTTTTTTTCCCCCAATTTATTTATTGGCATTCATTCACTGTACATCATTACAGCATACAAAATGAGATTTTCCATCCAGAGTACACTTATATTGTCTCAATCAAGCTCATCAAAAAACATGTTATTGTCAGCAAGTGATCTTCCATTTCTTGTTTTCTGTATGTTTTGCTTTTTTTCCCCCCATCCTTGATTCCCTATCTCTTACCCTCTGCCATCTCCCATTCTCCTCCCACCCATTCTGACTTCTTCATGTTGGAATACTTTTCAGGAGAGTGCTTTCTTACCCTTTCTGTTTTTCTAAATCCTACCTTTCTTTCAGCTCAGACCCTATTCTCCCAGTCCACAACCACCTAGAGAACTTTATCACACACTTCATATGTGCCCTCCACATCACAGGGTAGACCGTCCATTTGGCAATTAGCTATGTTGAGCCTTATAGCACTTTTTCTTTTACTTTTCTTTTCATTTGATAACTCCTATGTCCCTAACTGCTATGCTACTGAACAAAAATATAGCGTACTGCATATCTTCACAGTCTCCAAAATAGGTTGGCCCAGTGCCGGCGCATATGAAATATAAATTACACAGTTTTAATAATTGCAGATTTTTGTCTTAATTCCCAATGTAGATATTAAAATAAAGTAGGTTACCTTATCTAAGAATAATAAGGTTAAAAAAAGAAAAAGATCTATATGATACTTTAGCATCCTACGTTTCTTTCTTCAGATATATATTTCATCCAGCTAGAAAATGTGGTTGGAATTATACCAGCAAATACTATGCTCGTTAACTGCTCCCAGAGCTTAGAGAACCATTAAGAAGTTCTGCCAGGGAAACATAATACAGAACAAATGCTATTCCTTAATCTTATTTTATATATTATACATACAAGTAACAGAATATGAGGAAGAGAAATAGGAGTTTGCTCTTAAAATTATTTCAAAAAATCTAAGAGCTTGAAGGATTTTTCTAAGGAATTAACAAATATAGACTTGGAAGCACAGATTTTACAACAGGTAGCTGTCTGCACTCAAACTGCCCTGGCCTATTGAATTTCTAAATTTTGGAATTCATTGAATGTTGAGAAATTAAAGACAAAACAACAACAAAAAACTATCACTCCTCACACGGTGAGTATAACAAATATGGACGATACCAAGTCCTATTACATGGGATTAAAACTTGAAGCTGCATGATATTGAAATTCTGACAAAATCTAGTTATTATGGCTTTGGACTAAAGTTTGGCTAAAGTGAAGGAAACCTGAGATTACGAGTTCAAGGGTAAAGATTATATATTATTTATCTTTGTAGCTGGGAGTCTAGCAAAATGCTTGGCATACAGTAGGAAGTCAGTAAATGTTGGCTGCATGCAATACACTAAAATGTAAAGCTGGAAAAAGACACTGACTTCTAAAGAAGCAGATATTAAAGTTCTTAAAAATCACTTCAGAAGTAGCTAATATTTTTAGAATTGGTCTTCCTTGGACTCAGAGATCTTTAGGAGAAACGAGAAGCTTTGTTTCACAGAGCCATTTGTTTATTCTCCAGGGAAAATTATAATCCTTGGTTTGTGGTATCCCAATTGGTTACTGTGGGAATGATTATAGATCTGAAACAAAAAGATTATATGCCTTTTCAAGAGCAAATGAATACTGAGAGCAGATGAAGTCTTCAGGAAACAAAGATGTTCTTTTCATGCAAATATTTTTACAATAAAACTGCAAAGAGATAAATACTTTAGCTGCTGGTATTTGTGAAAAAACTGGCTGCCAGATTTTAGCTTTGAGAGAAGGTGACTTCCCCATCCCTGCCCCCAACACACTCCCAGAACTGGCCTTGAGATATGAATACTCCAGATCATTCCTCTTTACAGACACTGAGAGAGAGAGAGAGAGTAAAACGAGTTCTGTAATCAATATTCTTCTGATGCTTATTTCAGGCAGGGGAATGGCTTTCCCATCTGTGTACGGAATCACTGTCAGGGAGCTTGAACTCACACTGTCCTGACAATATGCCGCCAAGTAAGGTTGATGAAAGCTACAGGTGTATTCTCCATCTAGAAGGTGGGCCATTGCCAATGAAGTTGTTGCTCCTCTGTCTCTGCAAGTCCTGTGTTGTAGCACAGCAGTAATTATAATCTAACAAAATACCTTTATTCATGACTTGATAAATGATATTCACCTTGATTATCATATGACTGTGCTTGAGAAGCAGGAAAGGTAAAGAGCAGACCAGACTATTTTACTTATTTTAACTCAGGTATACCATGAGAAACACTTACCATGCTGGTCACAGAAAAATCCTGATAAATAAGATATAGTCCCTGGCCTGAAGAAGCTTTGATTCTAGTGGAAAATATCCAAGTAAACAATAAAGACCTTGAAATCTCTTGTTACATCATGGATTCAACACACCAAAGAGCTAATCAAATCTGCCACATACACAGTGACAGGCATCTGTTACCACCTTAACCTTGGCCTTGTACCGATGCCTCAAGCTAGCGTTTGCCCCGGACTCTGACACTGGTATTCTCAAACAACTATTCAATACTGTTAGTTCCTTCATCAGTTGTGTCAAAGCAATTCAAACAAAACAACTATGAATTTTCACCAATGGCAGGGGGGAAAACACCTAGTGGTCTTGTGGGTTCTTTATAATATACTCATCTAATATCTATATACAAAGTGTATTCACTGGGTTTTTCACCCTGAAAGGGTAAATTATTTTTATGTGAATTACATTTTAAAAATTAAATTATAAAGAAAAATATATAACATAAATCATGCAAATTTACATTTTACCTATAATTGCTTTCTTTCCATAAATAAAAACTGCCTATTTTATTATAATCCTTGAGTTATTCAAATTTCTAATATTCTTTATAATCTGGGTTCTCATATAAACTCAAAACATCTTTAATATCTCAAATTAACATGACTTTTTTTTTTCTTTTTTTGGAGAGGTTTTTGCTATAGGGAGCGTGCATTCACCACACAGACAGAGAGAGACATAGAGACAGAAAGCGAGAAATCACCCCCCAGAGGGGATGGACACGCCGCAATCCCTTCTCCTCCATTCTCCTCTCGGGATTTTGGGCCTGCACGCACATGCGCCCGGCATGAGTTGTAAGCCACCGGGTCTGGGACGCAAACCATGGTTGACTACGTGGGAGTCCAGCGACATAGCCATTATGCTAACTGCTGGTCCCTCAAATTAACATGACTTTAAGCTGTATTGCTACTGTTTTCTTTTTTCTCAGAAAAGAGCTGCCTTTATTGGTTGTTTTGCTTTTACCTAGGGTGTCCACTTAGAAAATGTTATCTGTCACGTAACATTACTTGTGAAATTTGCTAAGTGACTTCGGCCACATCTGAAAATCTTTTTTCTATATGGCCACATCTGAACATAGCTTTTCTACAGTAGAACAGAAGAGGTGGACTAGACTAGAAGATCCTAGGAATCAAATAGAACTCAAGTATAACTCTACAGTGGAAACTTGGTGACAAACTCCTGGATTGTTAAGGATTATTTTTTAAGATAATAAGGGAATTTCACAAGGGGTGACAAGGATCAATACAGAAGAAAACAGAAAAGAAACACAAAAAGAAATTAATGCCCAATTTTTTGCAGCAACACCCACCAACTCCAAACACTGAAACATTTTTATTTTCCTCAGGTTTCAACTGATGACAAGAAGGTCAACTAATTATCGGGAGAAGGGGAGGGGAAGAAAAAGGAGAGAATGGGACTTAATTTTGTTTACCTTCTTTAATGCAGTACCCTAAATACTTTTAATGCAAAGGGAAGCAGCATTTCACTGGTCATTAACTATAGTAATTACAGATTCCCAGTCACTGAAACCATGCTTATACCCCTGAGTTATGACACCATAGAGGAGACTAGGCCTAAGCCTGCAGGGAAGGGGATAGATGCACTGCCACAATGAAAAAGCAAACAAAACAAAACAACAAAAAACTTGGCATCACAATTTCATCTTTATGATATGTTCTTTACATTGTGCTTGCTAATACGCAGGGAAACAGAGTTCCGGAGTGAGACAGAATCTATTGGAAATAAGGTCTCCAGGTCTAATCACCCATCTGATATTTGAGCGTCTTCCTCACCATTCCAGCTCATTAAATTATATGCCACCTGAAGTATCATTCACTTTAACAGGAACTTTAAAGTGGAGCTAAAGCCAAACAATAACAGTAAACCATCAAGCTAATGGAAATAAAGCGAGGAGGCTGTGAGTGTCTATGCCCCTGCCATCTTGAATACAACAATAGCCTTCTGACTGTAAAGTCACAGCTCCTATCTTTTCAAATCATCCAGTAGCTTTTACATGATTGATATTCAGTTGCAGAAACATAAAAGATGATTTTGCATGCATAAGAAAAGTTTAAAAATTTAAGGCTAGGGCCAGCAGATAGCACAGTGGTTACATCATTGGACTCCCACATGGTTGACTGCAGTTCGAGTATCACACACGGGGGCTTGAAACTTATGCTAGGTACAAATGTGCACATGCCCAAGATCCTTGGAGGAGAACAGAGGAAAAACGACTGCCATGTGGCCATCCCTCCTGGGAGGGTGGTTTCTCACTTTCCCTCTCATTCTCCTGGTCTCTCTCCAGCAAGCACATATGTGCCATAGCAAAAAATCTCCGAAAAAAAAATTCAGGGGTAAATATAACTTCAGTTCAATTTAATAGTTTATGAGCTCCATTTATTGAACAAGTTTTCCTTTCTTCTTGAGTCTTACTCTGATGATGTTGGAATTTGACTTGTGAAATTCAGACAAGAGCACATGTTGCTTATCTATGTCTTTTCTTTCTTTCTTTCTTTCTTTCTTTCTTTCTTTCTTTCTTTCTTTCTTTCTTTCTTTCTTTCTTTCTTTCTTACTCTTCAGGATTAGACAAGTAGGTAAACTCTGGTCTACATTTTAAAAAGGCAACATAAAAAATAAGTCATCATCAACCATGCACCCTAAGAGTTGAGACTTGGTCTTTATGCTTTTCCAGTTCCTTCAAACATCTTATTCCTCTCTACTTTATCTTCCTTGTGAACTGTCAAAATCAGAACTCAAAGGCTGGCTTCTACAACTGTCAACAGTTATAGAAACAGGTTGGTAAACTGGTGATTTCTAGCCCCAGTTAATAATTTTTTTTTTCTGTTTCATGGGATTTAGGATGAACTCTTACTTTCAGGTATAAATTCCAATCATTTTGAGACACACTGTGGCATGTTGGTTAAGGCAGATACATCCCACATGGCTGACCACATGGCTAGAGTCCTGACCCAGCAGCTTGAAAAATACACT
Organism: Tupaia belangeri chinensis; assembly: GCF_000334495.1. NCBI lineage: Eukaryota > Metazoa > Chordata > Mammalia > Scandentia > Tupaiidae > Tupaia > Tupaia belangeri. Next base: position 639,358 of record NW_006159787.1, read on the forward strand.
GGGCACATGTATAAGTGCCCCAAATCCTAAAATGAGGGAGAAATGAAGAAGGGATTGTGGCGTGACCAATTCACTGTGGGGGGTATTTTCTTGTTTTCTCCTTGCCCCCATCTCTCTGTTTCTCTTCAGTGAACGCATGCACTCTCTGTGAAACTAAAAGAAAAATAAAGGTAATTCTTTTAGGATCTTCAAACTTGCTCATTTTTAATAAAAAATGAACAAGAAATGGAGAGGCTAGATATAAACTCAGTGCAACATAGGTCCTTGTGTTGTTGTTCAAAGAACACCTCTGACATTTGAAAAAAGTACATGTAATTATATCAATCAGAAATTTGGACCATTTGGGGTCACATGAATACAATGTGACCACTCTAATAAAGTTAATGACACAAATATGACCATAGTGAAAACTACAGTAAAAGAATATCAGCCCTCAGAGGCAACTAATTAGATTGTCAGAATATGACCCCAACACCAATCTCTGTGGGTTCATATCCTAGCTCTGGCATTAACTAGCTGTGTGATTTTGGGCAAGTTAATTAAGTTTTCTGTGGCTCAATGTCCTCTTTTGTAACCTGGGTACATTAATAAAAACTGAACGAGTTAATATACACAGTGTGTTTCAAACAGTACCTGGCACATGATTAAGTGCTATATAATGTTTGGTATTATCATCCTTGCAAAGAACTATCTAAACTACAAAGTCCTACAGAAAGGCTAGATATTATTGTCATATCAAAATGTTATGCAGTTTAACTCAAAGAAGTACATAGAAATAATACTCCATAAAAATTGGCAGGCAAAGAGAAAAGAGAGGATGGGGAGAAAGGAGTGAGGGGGGAAAGGAAAGAAAGTCAGAGAAGGAAGGAGGAAGCAAGGAGGAAAGAAGAAATTAAATCAAGGGGTCTCCATTAGTCTCTGGCTGGAGTTTGGGGGACTGATAAATGGCTATTAAGGAAACTTACTCAGCAAGTGAGAAATTATTAAGTTCTGACTAAGCTGCATACATGAACTTTTTAGTTAAAGCCCAATACTCCAATTGCTACTTTCTTTCTTTCTTTCTTTCTTTCTTTCTTTCTTTCTTACTCTTCAGGATTAGACAAGTAGGTAAACTCTGGTCTACATTTTAAAAAGGCAACATAAAAAATAAGTCATCATCAACCATGCACCCTAAGAGTTGAGACTTGGTCTTTATGCTTTTCCAGTTCCTTCAAACATCTTATTCCTCTCTACTTTATCTTCCTTGTGAACTGTCAAAATCAGAACTCAAAGGCTGGCTTCTACAACTGTCAACAGTTATAGAAACAGGTTGGTAAACTGGTGATTTCTAGCCCCAGTTAATAATTTTTTTTTCTGTTTCATGGGATTTAGGATGAACTCTTACTTTCAGGTATAAATTCCAATCATTTTGAGACACACTGTGGCATGTTGGTTAAGGCAGATACATCCCACATGGCTGACCACATGGCTAGAGTCCTGACCCAGCAGCTTGAAAAATACACTGGGCACATGTATAAGTGCCCCAAATCCTAAAATGAGGGAGAAATGAAGAAGGGATTGTGGCGTGACCAATTCACTGTGGGGGGTATTTTCTTGTTTTCTCCTTGCCCCCATCTCTCTGTTTCTCTTCAGTGAACGCATGCACTCTCTGTGAAACTAAAAGAAAAATAAAGGTAATTCTTTTAGGATCTTCAAACTTGCTCATTTTTAATAAAAAATGAACAAGAAATGGAGAGGCTAGATATAAACTCAGTGCAACATAGGTCCTTGTGTTGTTGTTCAAAGAACACCTCTGACATTTGAAAAAAGTACATGTAATTATATCAATCAGAAATTTGGACCATTTGGGGTCACATGAATACAATGTGACCACTCTAATAAAGTTAATGACACAAATATGACCATAGTGAAAACTACAGTAAAAGAATATCAGCCCTCAGAGGCAACTAATTAGATTGTCAGAATATGACCCCAACACCAATCTCTGTGGGTTCATATCCTAGCTCTGGCATTAACTAGCTGTGTGATTTTGGGCAAGTTAATTAAGTTTTCTGTGGCTCAATGTCCTCTTTTGTAACCTGGGTACATTAATAAAAACTGAACGAGTTAATATACACAGTGTGTTTCAAACAGTACCTGGCACATGATTAAGTGCTATATAATGTTTGGTATTATCATCCTTGCAAAGAACTATCTAAACTACAAAGTCCTACAGAAAGGCTAGATATTATTGTCATATCAAAATGTTATGCAGTTTAACTCAAAGAAGTACATAGAAATAATACTCCATAAAAATTGGCAGGCAAAGAGAAAAGAGAGGATGGGGAGAAAGGAGTGAGGGGGGAAAGGAAAGAAAGTCAGAGAAGGAAGGAGGAAGCAAGGAGGAAAGAAGAAATTAAATCAAGGGGTCTCCATTAGTCTCTGGCTGGAGTTTGGGGGACTGATAAATGGCTATTAAGGAAACTTACTCAGCAAGTGAGAAATTATTAAGTTCTGACTAAGCTGCATACATGAACTTTTTAGTTAAAGCCCAATACTCCAATTGCTACATCTGTGATGTTGAAAGACTGTTTTCCAAGGCATTGCCAAATCTGCACATTCATGCAATGTATATTTTATCTCCTCTTTTAGCCTCTCTACTTTTCTATCATGATGGCGTGCCCAACAATAACTTTGCAAAAAGAATAATAAACTATTACTAAAAAGCAAACAAACAAAACAACCTTGATAAATACTGCTATTACCATTTTTCTTTCTTTTTAAAGGTATTTAATACAGGGCACATGTGCTTATGGAGGAGTGGGAGAGGAAAAGAGAAAATGAGAAATTACACCCCAGGGGGATGGTCATGCCACAATCCCTTTTCGTCTAGTCTCCTCTCAAGATTCTGGGCACCCATGCATATGTGCTTGGTATGTTTCAAGCTGCAGGGTCCAGAATTTGAACCATGCAGTCAGTCATGTGAGATCTAGTGCCTCAACCTCCACACCACATGCTGGCCTACTACTACAATTCTTTTTGGAGAGGTTTTTGCTATGGGGTGAATGCGCTCACCAGGAAGACGAGAGAGAGAGAGAGAGAGAGAGAGAGAGAGACAGACAGACACCAGAGAGATAGAAAGCGAGAAATCATCACCCAGGGGGATGGCCACACTGCAATCCCTTCTCCATTCCCCTCTCGGGATCTTGAAAATGCACACATTCATGCCCAGAGTAAGTTTAAGCCACCGGGTCCGGGACTTGAACCGCGGTCGACTACATGGGAGCCCAGCGGCATAGCCATTATGCCAACTGCTGGTCCCTACTACCATTTTTTTTTTTAAAAACAATTTATGAACAAACCTAAGTAAGTAAAGATATTCCTATGATGTTGGTAACAGCAGGCTTTCTGCTGCCTTGTTTCCATTCCCTCCTGCAGCATTGTTAAAATGCTCCCTAAAAGCTGGTCTAAAAAGCAATATAGACACACATGCATTCATTTGTTCCCTCAAGTACTTGCAGTTTTAGGAGCAGAAGCAGCAAGTGATTTTCATGACTTGAGAGTACTTTTGAGATCACCTAATAGAGACTCTCTAAGATGCCGTCATGACCTTTAAGGGTGCAATCACCTCCCAGCAGCATGACCCTGATGATGCAATGTAGTCATAGAATACCTCGGAGTCCCTGAGCAAGCCATGCTTCTTGTCATATCTTTGTCTTTGTGTGCACATGGCCCTCAGCGTGGGGTTTTCTATTTCTTTTTCTTTTTTGGAGTGGTTTTTGCTGTAGAGCGCATGCACTTGCCAGAAAGACAGAGAGACAGAAAGCAAGAAATCACCCCCTCAGGCGGGATGGTCACGCTGCAATCCCTTCTCCTCCATTCTCCTCTCAGAACCTTAGGCACCCACACAGACGCTCCCGCCGTGAGTTTAAGCCACTGGGTCCGGGACTTGAACTGCAGTTGACTACATGGGAGTCCAGTGACATAGCCATTATGCCAATTGCTGGTCCCTGGGGTTTTGTATTTCTAGCAAACTTTAATGACTCAGCAAGTCAGATGTTCACTGGGAAGGTTCTCCTCAATACTGTCCTATTCCCCACATATGCTTAGAATTATTGGTTCTTCTGACTTCCTAAGAGGACAAAGCTTATTTCTTGATATTTTCTTGTTCTCCAATAAATGTTTGTAAAACATATGAAGACACTCAAACTTGTAAACAAGAAAACTGAGGTCAGGAGAATTAAATAATGTGCCTTGGGGGATTAAAATTCATTGCAGAGACACTAGAACAATTTCTGCTCATTTGTGAAAATTAATTTTTTCTGGATTTTTAAATGTGGATTTAATTTCCAGAAATGGCACTAAGTCCTAAGTATGACAAGAACCCTCCCTGTAGACAATATTATCCTTCATTCCCATCACCCTTCGTCTTCTCTTAATTGCTTTCTGTTCCTTTTTGGAAGAATGAGAAGGGAATGCTACAAATGATAAAAAGAATGTGGGGAGAAAACTTCAGTGTTATCAAGCACTTACCAGGTAGCTCCTGAGCTGTTAAAGTTCACAATAACATGGCTAGTTCTATTTACTGAGCACAGAGGGTAAGGGTCAGGAACCTAACATACATTCATCTTCACAACAACCTCTTGAGTAGGTACTAATATTCTCATCTTAAATCAGACAGAACCAAGGCTAAATGAGCTTAAGTAACTGGCCCAGGGTGAAATATTGGGTCATTGGAAAAGTCATGATGTATTTTTTTCTGTTTCTCTATACAAACATGCATCATGACTTTTTTTATAACCTAATACCATAGTTACTGATTAGTCAAAATACGAACATTGTTTTCCCTGACTTCAATGCCTTCTCCAGCATATGGTACGTTTCCCACTAAGTGCACTTATCACTCTGGCCCTAAAATCCCAACTTCATTTTGAAATCAAAATAAAATTCAAAAAGCATTTTTTTAAAGTTCTTAGTTCTTGCTATATTCTCTTTGAAGTTAAAAGCTTACTCGGGGATTGGAAATACTTCAGAATTAATTATTTCCTGAGGGCCTTGGGCTCCACATGGTAGCAGATAGCATAACGCTTTGGACTATGTCCAGTGATGGTCAAGGGACAATCAGTTATGGAGAACGCATAGGACAACATGGATGGAGCAACAGAAAACTTGGGTTATGTGGATTCTCCAAAGATGAGTAGGACTTTCACAAGAAAAAAAATTAAAAGGTTCAAGAATGAAAGATACAGAATATTGTTGGTGAAGAAAATGTATGAGGTTTTAATAAACAGGGAGAAAGAATAAACACTGAAAACATCCAAAGAGAAATAGGCTTTGAAACTTGAGAAATTGTTTGCACTTTGAGTTCTGCAACTACAGAAGTTCAGACAGACTAAAGCTTATGAACACATAGACATACATCCTGGACTGGGATGCAAAGTTTCTTCTGAGGTGAGCTGCTGTGTCTTTTTGTCCTACTGGCTTTGTTTACAAAAATGCAGAATGGCAGCTGGCTGGGAAGAGACTCTGTATGTTTATATCTTACTCGGTGCAATTGGTCCTTAAGGACAGAACAAAGAAAAGCATCTTCTCAGATCGCCAACTGGCAGGCCCATCTTTGCTATAAAAGCTGTTCGGTGAATTTAATCAGTAGGTACTTTTGAGTTAAATCTGAGGGTCTGCATTAAAATGTATTCACTTCTGTACTGTCTAAAGATAATAACAGTCTATTTTCTGAGGAAAGAGCCTTAAAATCAGGCTTCACTGCTGATAGATCAGGTGAGGATGTCAACTGGGGAAAAGAGACTCTTTTTACAGAAAGACACTCTTTGTTCTGTTTGCTCCTGTTGTTGGTACTAGCAATTTTGATCACAACAAAGAGTTTCTGTGAACTGTAAATTCAGTTAGAAATTGATCCAGACACACACTTTGGTTAATCAGTCGCTGTGTGCCCAGTGGTGAGCTGTTGCTACGTGGCCCAGAGCATGCAGAGAAGTCCTAACATCTGACCAGGAGAAGCTTGAATACAGCAAATGACTAGAATGTAAAAAAAGACTACTGAGCAAGTGCTAATTGACTGGTTTAAATTAGCAAATTCTTTTTCATTCTTTTCTTTTACTGGCTTTAGAAAAGCCCTAGGGGTTTGGTCAATGACAGGAATGGGAAGAGGGCAGAGTTTCACTGAGTCTAAGACATACACTATTTTAACACTTCTAAAATGAATGTGCACCTGAAGTTGATGACACCTTACAAGGATACTGGCAATGTCTTTTTTTCTCAGTAGTACATATAATGATGAGCAGTTTATAATAGATGTAACTGGTTAAATCATGTAGCTTTGATAAGTACAGATTGAGTATCTCTTATTCAAAATGTTTAGGATCAGAAGTGCTCTGGATTCTGGATTTTTTTAATTTTTATTTTTTTTTTAGACTTTGGAGTATTTACAAATAATATGAGATATCAAGAGGGTGGAACCCAAGTATAAACACAAAATAATTAATGTATCACATATACCAAGCCTGAAGGTAATTTTATGTGATTATGTTTCTTCTGCAGTATTTAGATTGCTACTCATCCCATGAAGTCAGGTATGGAAACATCTACTGGTGCTCAAAATGTTTCAGATGCTTGGAGGATTTCAGAGTTCAGATTTTTGGCTTAGGGCTATTCAACCCATTAGAGCTACTAAAACTACTGCATATTTGTATTAGGGGCTCTGATAAATAGTTTATGTGTATTAATTTATTTTTAATAACGTTATGAAGTACTAAGATTATTTTCTCCATAAATATGAAGGAATTAAAATACGCATGGGTTCAATTATTTCTTGAAGGTCACACAGCTCCAGCAAGGGGCCAAACTCAGTCTGAACCCAAGGCTGGAGTACCTTGCCACTCTGCCATCTATTCCCAGGGCTCAACAAGTAGACCAGGAACAGCAGGGAGAGAGGTTTTGATTCAATTCGAGAAGCAGGGAAATTGCTATGTTCTTAAGGAAGTGGGTAATGACTCTCCCTTCCTAATCCTAGAGTATCTAGAGATTCTGATTTGGAATAGAATTCATTTTCCTCAACTAAGTTTATCCAGACAAGGTACGTTATTACATTTAATTAATGGAATTGTTTCTTTTTCTCATTTCAATAAATAAACCACCATAAATTGTTTAAGATATTTTTTAAAAAAAGAGAGAAAAAAGAAAAAAATACCTTTTTTGTGACTCGCATCTCAAAAATACTTAAATAAGGAGGCTTTTCCCTGATCTACTGCATTCTTCAACTTTGTATATATAGATTAAAAAAATCTCTGCCATCTATTGTTTTCTTCCTTCAGGAAAATAAGATTTTTTTTTTTTTGAGAGGTTTTTGCTATAGGGCACATTCACTTGCCAGAAATACAGAGAGAGAAAGAAAGGGAAAAATCATAGCCCCGCTGCAATCCCTTCTCCTCCATTCTCCTCTTGGGATCTTGGGCATGCACAAACACATGTCCGGTGTGAGTTTTAAGCCACTGGGTCTGGGACTCGAACTGCTGTCAAATACACTGGAGTCCAGCGACATAGCCATTATGCTAACTGCTGGTCTTGAGAGGGCTGCTTTCTAAATAATCAACATTCAAAGCTGGCTAATAAAAACCTGTACGTGCTGTTTATGGGTATATGCTGTTTGTGGGTATTCATTAATTACTAAATTTTATTAGTTATTCGTATTTCACTGAATTCTATAATCTTTGAATTTCTGTGTGGTCAGTAATAATGTCTTTATTTCCATATTTTATATATTATTTGTATTTTCTCTCTTTTCTAAGATGCCTGTATAAAGTTTTGTCAGTTTGTCACAAAAAAACACCTGTGTGTGTGTAATTTCTTGATGTTTGTATAATGTTCTAATACATGTCTACCCTCATGGGTCACCTTAAAAATGTGAACTAATTGGAAGCAGATATAACAAGTGGTTTTGTATTTTGAATGCTTAGAGGTTTATAAAACATTAACTAATGGGAGCTTTACACCTGTGAATATACTCTGGAACACATGGTAGAATACTCTAAGAGCCTTTTCCGAAGAAAAATAGAAATGTTTTCTTTGGTGGTCATTGCTTTGATGACATTTTTTGCCCATTCTCTGGAGAAATACAATGTTTACCATTGGGTTACAAACTGTCTATGGGGAAGAGAAATGCACTGTTGTCATGTCATATGAAAATCACTGAGTTTTCCCAGCGATTGTCATGCAATGTAAATTGGTAACTATGACATTTTCACAGACACTTTCAGTATAAATATTTTGATCCAGTTGGAGTCTAAGGTTTCTGGACTCTATAATCAGGACTTTGTTAAAACAAACAAACAAAAAAAGCAAAACAAAAAACCAAAAAAACCAAAAACAGAGTCAAACATGTAGGTCACCAGAGCAGAAAAGGTGTAGTGTAGTGGAGAAGATGATGACATAAATTTGTGACCTGGTTCTCCCACACAGTAGGGATGTGAACTTGGGCAAATCCCTTCTTTCTTCATCTCATGTTTCTTACCTCTAAAATGAAAGGGTTAAAACCATATGGTCTCTGAGGTCTATGCAGCGCTAAGCATTCTAAAATATGATCCAAATAGTGTTTTTTAATGTCTCAGGACTGTCTCAATGTATTTGATTATTCATCAAAGAAATAAGGTATCCTTTTCCTTTACCTGTCTCACGAGAGACAGTGAAGATTTTAGATTATTTGACATGCAATACACATGCTGTTATAAAAATACAAGGACAGTGCTCTGATATCTGAAATGTTTCATGGAAGAGCTCATTATTATCAGCACAGACAGGACATGTGAGAATATTATCTTCTAAAATAATCCAGCAGGAAGAAAACTCTTGGCACATTTGGATGCTAAATGGTAGAAGACATTTGAATGCAGAGATCAAAGATAATCAACCTCCAGATAGCAGTAAAGACATTGGGCAGGGCTTTTGATAGGAAAAAAACAGGACAAAGTCTCCTCCAACTGCAACAGAAAGATTGCTCAGAGAAGTTTTAATATACAGGTCTAATAAAATGCTATGAAGAGAGCATGTACTGACAAATTTGAAACTAGATGCTTGAGAATGTTTGTGTTCCACCACAGCAGGATGGACTGTGGCCCAAAGGTAACTTGTTAGTATGCTCTTAGATACTTGGAGAAAAATTTGTTGCATAACTATGACCTCAACTCAAACCACAAATGTATAAAATCTACTGGGTCATTGGAAAAGGCATGACACACTTTTCCATAGAAAAACATAGAAAATATACATCCAGATTTCCTGATGACCTAATAGAAAATAGCTGAACTAGAGAGTGTTACTTAGGACATTCTTTTTATGGAAAATTTCCTTTTGGAAATCAAACTAAAAATTTCTTATCTTCTCTAACTTTGTAGCTTTGTCTATAGCATCTGCTGGTCTGCCTGTGTGTCAGGAGCCTTACCAATGAGAACGGAGTAAATTCATCTAGTCAACTGCATATTGAATCTATTCCTAAAAGAGATGTGACATGTGTGTGTGTATATATACACACACACACACACACACACACACCCAGAAAGTCACTTCCATATCATCCACTCTACAGATGTGCACAAGTAAAAGCATCTCTGCTTTTAACAGCGCTCTTTGTTTGAACGTTTTTTTTTTGTTTGTTTATTTTTTTAAGGTTTTTGCCTTAGGGCACATGTACTCACCAGAGAGAGAGAGAGAGAGAGAGTGAGAGAGAGAGAGAGAGAGAGAGAGAGAGAGAAACAGAGACAGTGAGAGTGAAAGTGAGAAATCCTTCCCCCTCCTGGAGGGATGACCATGAGATAGTCCTTTCTCCTGGGATCTTGGGCATGCACGCACATGTGCCCAGCATCATTTTCCAAGCCACCAGGTCCAGCACTCAAATCAGGGTCAACCAAGTGAAATTCCAGCGAGGTAACTGCTACACCATCTGCTGGCCCTACACATATATGATTCTAAGCTAAGAATGGCCTTTTTTTTTTTCTTTTTTTTTTGAGAGAGATTTTTGCTATAGGGTGTGTGCACTCGCCAGAAAGACAGAGAGAAACTGACAGAAAGCGAGAAATCACCCCCCAGGGGGGATGGCCACGCCGCAATCCCTTCTGTTCTATTCTGCTCTCAGGATCCTGGGTATGCAAGAACATGTGCTCAGTGTGAATTTAAGCCACTGGGTCCTGGGCTGAAAGCACAGTCAACTACACAGGAGTCCAGCAACATACCCATTACGCCAACTGCTGGTCCCCAAAACTGCTTTTAATAACCTAACTACCCTTCCTGTCCCTAGGTTCTCTTTCTTTCCATTATAGACACTGATGATTGAGGAATCTCCCAGGAAACCCCTCATAAGTATGTTCTGCATTCTCACCATATCCTGATAAAACCTTTAGCATAGGATCATATTTAAAATAATATGAAAGAGCCACGTGTGTATGCACATGAAAGAGAGAGAGAAACACCACTCATAAGGATCTGGTCATGCCACAATTCACTTCTTTAAGTCCTCTGCCTATGGGATTTTGAGTGCCCAGCATGTTTTAGGCAGACAGGGCAGGGATTCAAACTGCAGTCACCCTGTGGTATTTGGCTTCTCCTGGGCAGTTCATTACCACTATACTACAGAGTGGACCAAAGATTGATTATACTTTCTTATAATTTCCCATTTTTATGTCTGTTCAATGAGAGAATAAATAACTTGAGAGTAAGCATGAGCTTAATAAATACTTTAAAAAAGTTTATTTCCTTATTCCTTGCATGAGAGACAGAGAGTCATAGAAAAGATAGAGAGGTACTCCAATAGGGTCTTCAAACTGTGAACCACATCCAGACAGCACTTGTGTGTATGTCTGGTGACACTGGGAGACCTTGGGACATTAACTTGGGACTTTCCCATGTGGCCTTAGCACCAAGGAGCATTGTGTTGCTGTTGTGCCACTGTAGTAGCCTATTATAAATAATTAACAGTTTGTTTTTTAAATGACTACAATCATCTCTTTAAAATCCTTTCACTAGCTCCCTATATAACAAAAGTGTATTCTTTCGGCTACAATTTCTTAAGCCCCTTTTTAAAATTTATATATGTAAAAGTTGATGGTAAATGCACCTTACAAAAATACTATACATGGATTTCAAAATTTTGACACTAAAATAAACTCATATTTTATTCTACTTTTTCCATAAATCTCTCGAAATCCTGTGTGTGTCTGTGTGTGTGGATATACATTTGTGTGCATGCTAGAATGTATATACATATGCACATATAGTCATAGCAACACCTTTTACAGATGAGAAATGCTGGAGTTTATAGAACTGTGCAATGCTACATAGCTATATCAAGTGTTGCGGGCAAAGTGTGAACCTGCCTGGGTCCAAGTCTCACGCTGAGTCCTCCAAGACTCGACCTCACCTTAACAGTGAACCTGGTCCTGGAAGCTCATTATAATACTTGGCTCTCTATACCTGCTCAACTTAATTTGATCCAACTCCTTATCTGCCCAATTTCATTTCACACAATTCTCTACCATAAACAACCTCTACCATAAATAATCATAACAAGAATACTAAGTAGTACTCCTCCACATGTATTTTATTATGCAAAGCTATCACAAGGACATCTTGTTAAAATGAAGATTCTGATTTAGTAAGTTTAGGATAGGGCCTAAAATCATAGATTAAAGTTTTCAAATTTATTTTTTCTTTAAGGAAAAAAAAATGTATAGAGAGATAGAGACAAAGACCCCTCCCCCAACAAGATCTTAACACTGCAATACACCTTCCCACTCTCAGCCTTCAGTGAGCCCCAGATGACGAGCACATGCTTGTCCAACGTAGTCAGGGAGCTCTCCAGACTTGAACCAGGAACCTTCCCATGAGGAATTGCATCCCAGGATGCTGCACTTACCTCTGCACTACCAGCTGGCCTAATCTCTGCATTTCTAATGAGTCCCCAAGGGATGCCAGTGCCGCTGCTGGTCTGTAGTCCTCACTTTGAGTATAGAAGTCTCAGAACATCCTTTTCCTATGTGCCTTTAATCTGTCCCTTGTTGAAATGCTCTTTACTTCATTTCCTCCACCTGGAAGCTCATTATAATACTTGGCTCTCTATACCTGCTCAACTTAATTTGATCCAACTCCTTATCTGCCCAATTTCATTTCACACAATTCTCTACCATAAACAACCTCTACCATAAATAATCATAACAAGAATACTAAGTAGTACTCCTCCACATGTATTTTATTATGCAAAGCTATCACAAGGACATCTTGTTAAAATGAAGATTCTGATTTAGTAAGTTTAGGATAGGGCCTAAAATCATAGATTAAAGTTTTCAAATTTATTTTTTCTTTAAGGAAAAAAAAATGTATAGAGAGATAGAGACAAAGACCCCTCCCCCAACAAGATCTTAACACTGCAATACACCTTCCCACTCTCAGCCTTCAGTGAGCCCCAGATGACGAGCACATGCTTGTCCAACGTAGTCAGGGAGCTCTCCAGACTTGAACCAGGAACCTTCCCATGAGGAATTGCATCCCAGGATGCTGCACTTACCTCTGCACTACCAGCTGGCCTAATCTCTGCATTTCTAATGAGTCCCCAAGGGATGCCAGTGCCGCTGCTGGTCTGTAGTCCTCACTTTGAGTATAGAAGTCTCAGAACATCCTTTTCCTATGTGCCTTTAATCTGTCCCTTGTTGAAATGCTCTTTACTTCATTTCCTCCAAGTTCTTCTAAGAGTACTACCTTCTGGCTCATGCCTTTCCTAGTTCTCCACCTCATTTTAACCTTCATTTTACCCAAATAACATTCCATTGGCACTCAGGATTAGCTCTTTGATGTACAACTTATTATTTTTGTCCATATATATTTGTCTTTGCCAACTAGACATCCTGGAAGTATGTTTCTTATAACTTTTATATTTCCCTCAGTACTTAGCATAATACTTCTCTGTAGCAGCATAGTGGATAACTATTGATGAACCTTTGTAGCTCATGAAAGACCATCTTCTCTTTTTGTGTGTGTGTCTGTGTAGAGGGAGTAGAAACAAAAGAAGTTGACCTGCATAGGAGATGAATGATGCCGGCCCCAAAAAAGCACAAAGATAGCAGTCCCAGAGACGATGCCAGAAAACTGCCACAGCCTACCAATTCCAGATCACATTTCTTGAAGCACACCATTTTTTAAAGCATACTTGAAGCATACCATGCTAACTTTTAGCTAGCTTCTAGCTTGAAAATAAATCAATGCTCTTCTTTTTTCCCTCAAGTATATTGTAGGGACTGTAGGTACTGAAAACCAATATAATATAAATGGGATTTGTGTACATATATATTGCTAATGACACCTCTGTTGATGGCTGTCCACTGAATCTGATATGTTAGTCTATTTGCCATTTCAGGAAAAGGTGAAAGGAAGATGGGTGATTCATGCTCTATAACATATTACCCTAAACCAATGACTTCTCTTGAATTGAAGTATTCAGAGTACCTGTGTCAGAGTTACCTGAAGTGTTCTTTTAAAATGGAGCTTCCTGGATACTAAGGCTGACCTACTGACCTACTGAACCAGCATTTCTAGGGTAGGAACCAGGAATCTCAAATCATTTATTTGCTTTTAATTTCTTGTTTACATGCTTTTGTTGTACATCTTTGAGGAGCACAGTATAATTTTTCAAAGACATATACAGTGTTACAATCAAATAAGAATATAGACATAATCACCTAACTGGATGCTGAATGTTATGTGGTGAACAGACTTCCAAATAGCCCTCAGGCACCTCCGTAAGATTTTGTTTGGCAAGATCTATGCATATTACTCTGATCTAGTCTAAAGTTTCATGAATCCAATGCACTGAATTTAAGTGCCAAACTGACTTTAAAGGGGCAATTCATTTCTTGCATTCTATTTTGTCATTAGAAAAATTCATGATGTATTTTTTCTATGTAAAAAATGTGTCACGACTTTTATGTCCCAGTCATTAGATGCCATCTTCAAATTGTGACTACTTAGATTCTAGTAGGACTTTTCCATTTTATGTCTGAAAATGAAAGTCTAAAGTGTTTATAAAGACTTTCAGAGATGAATTTACAAGAATTTCTGAGGTCTCGTCTTCTAGATGTCATTGATTCCAATGTCAGCCCAACTGCCTTTGGCGTGAAGGAGAATTCTCATCTGATCTAATCACACTGTGCTATGATTTAACCCTACTTCCTCTCTTTTGACCTCAGGATCAGTGCGAAAAGCTTTCATGTCTGTAACCTCTGTTTTATTGTAGAACCTAAGTGACAGATTCAGGCATCTTAAGTAGCCTACATAAACATTCATTCATAGCAATTACACCAAAATAATTAGGTGTTTCAAGTAATGTGGGTTTTCTTTCCTTCATTTGCTTCACACACACAAAAAAAAACCAAAAACAGTAAAAAAGCTATTCAAAATCACATAAAAGAGAATAAGAACTCCCCCACCCCGCACACACAAAGTGTTACTTGTAGCCTGAAATATTACCTAGAGGCTTTAATCCTATTATCACATATGAATATAGCACTTAGCTATCTCTTTCATAGACGTTAATGCATGCTGGAATCAATTCGTGACTGGGGAGCTTTAATCACGGATCATCATCATGATAGCCAAGAGGAGTCTGTGGGGCTATCATGTCAATGGCTAAGGCTACTGGGAGACGCTGTTGGGAAAGCATTGCCAACATTCAGTTCATAACGACTTTCCTGGAGCATTTGTGATCAAATGGCTTAAATGAGGACCATTAGTGTTTCCTTGCATGTAGTATTTCTCAAGAAATTCCATATTTAAAGGAAGCCACATTATCCATTTTCTATGGATACAATTGAGATTGCTTGAGTGAGTTAAACATTATTGTCAATAGTTTAGTTATATTACTGGAGAATTAATTAGTGAATTACTATCAGGTTGAGCAATCACATCTTTATCTTTTTGTGACTGATTCTATCCCTAATAATCACAAGTAAAGAATAAAGTAGCCATGAAGAACATAACATGGCAAAATAAGACTCATGAAAACAGGAAAGAGCAGACTGGAGCGGTACAAGATTTTTGGTTGGTGAAAACTGACACTTAACTAAGAGGTTTTTTATGTTGCCCCAAGTGGTTTTCATCATTGCCTCGTTTTCTCTTCTAAAACTCAATTTGCAGCCTCTAGCTCCAAACTAGAAACTATAGGAACTGTTTTAAAGGACACTGCATAATTTAAAAAGAGCCACTACGATCAAGAGGACTAGCAGAGAAAAAGTAAGCAGAATACCATTTGAGAGAAAATAAGAAAACCCAAACTTCAACATGAATTTCCCCCAAAGTGAAAGTGTTCTCTTGAATGCTTGGAGCAGAGTAAAGGAAAATATATCTTAACCAATGTGCAAGAGAACACACAAACTCTCCTTTGTGTCCTATCAAATATTTCGTAAAGAAGTTGGAGAATACCAATTGAGTAAGAGGCCATCTAGCCCTTGAGGGAAGAGGTAGATGGAAATGCACATTTGGCTTATCCAGCACAGTTAATTTATGATAACTTAAATCTGAGTATATAAAGATTTTTGAAAGGTCTTTTAGATATTCAGATGGCCACAGGCCTCACTGCTCCATTCTCTTCCATGGAGCTTCTTCATGTATTTCTTACCCCTCTAGCCACTTGAGATTAGGGCTCTTCTCAAAGGATCTTACTGAAGGTGATAGGGCAGAATGTTAGACCTGGTAGATACTCAGAGATCATCAAGCACAACTGCCCCAATTAAGGTGATATTACTGATACTAAGAGACATAACTGTAAAGTATTTAAGACTCTCACTGAAACTACATGGGGGGGTGTTGAAAAGGGGCTCAGGAAAAAAGTTACTAATTACACAAGAATGCATGTAAGTAAGCAAGGCAAATAGATTATGGAACAGTATACCACAACAGAATAAACAAAGAAGAGAAAAAAAGGCACTGCCAATCATAAGTTGAAGGTACACAGCATAATGTACTATGTTGAAGATGGCAAATATGGTGATGTTCTCAATTTAATTATCAACACTGGATGCATGCTTTGAAAAACCATATTGTACCCCTAACCATTAAACATTACAAAATAAATAAAATTTAAAAAGGCTCAATAATCAGCAGAAACTCTTCATGGTAGAAGCTGTGCTGCTCAGGTATCCAACAAACTTTTGTTGTAAGGCACAACTATGAGATTTTAGTCACACATTTTAATTGCATGCTAAGTTAAACTTGGACTAAAATAAAAATAATGGCCAAGTTATCAATAATTGGCTCTACTGTAGGTTTTAGTTGTTGAGGAATGCTAGAAATATCCAGTTAGACAACTGTTTGCTTGATAAATACCCCAATATCCAAACACACACACACACACAAACACACACACACACAAATTTTCATGAAGATTTCACACAGAATTCTGGAATTTTAAGATCACATTCAAAAATAGGCCACTTTTTGGGAATACATTACTACCTTAACATTAGCTATAGCTTTTAGACTGAAGGGTAAAATCATGTAGACATATTTAGTAATTACAGAGTTTTCAGGCCAAGTAAAACTATGAGTACTGAAAAAAATCTATTTAATCCCTTCAATCTCTCTTTTGCAGTGAAGATTCTCACCATGAATAAACACATCTGGCACCCATTTGGTACATGGAAAAGTTAATCAATTCAATATTTTCAATAAATTGAAACACCAGAAAAGACAAACATTTCATGATCTCACTTACACACATCCAATTAACGTAAACCTAAAGGAGTGGAGAGTGCAATGGTGGTTCCCAGAGTCTGGGTGTGGGGAATGAGTGAAGGTGAGATGGCTCGAGGAGAGGGAGTGGATGGGAAAATGGGAGATATTGATCAAAGGGTACA
>NW_006159787.1:656769-666547 GCF_000334495.1 Tupaia belangeri chinensis
ATAGTTTTAGTAATATTTCACAGAATAATGATTTTAATGAATAATAATGTATAATATAAATATATACCATTATTACCTATCAATTAAAAATAAAAATACAAACACATTAAACTCATTTAAGTAACATGAAACAAAAGAAAAAAATCAGTATCTTTTAAAAGTACAACTTCTATGTAATTGTATGGGTAAATTAAGTCTTATATCAGAATCTGAGTCACATTCAAAAGAAAAAGCACTGATGAAGTGAATTTTCAAGAATATGGTCAAAAAGAAGAGGGAGCCAGTCTTGACAAATATAAGCACAATGAATTACCTCATATTCCTGGGAAAACTTCAAGTTGTCATTTGCTTTCAACCTTTCAATGTGATCTGCAAGTTCCAAGATAGGTATTGGAGGATGGCTAGCCATACCTACAAGAAAAGGAAAGTAGAACCACATTTGAAAACAAATGAACATGATGCTAACTGTGCCAAAATATAGAGAATACTATAGTTAGAAATGGCCTGAGAATACGTGAGTAGTAAAGATGTTTGATGTGAGGAAGCAGGCAGATAGTTTGGTTACTCAAAGCAGGACATGCTCTGGAAGGATGGATTTTGTAGCCAAATGAAAAGTCACCAAGCATAATCCCCAAACTAACACTCCTAGTGTAAAAGAAAGCGTTATTGTGCTCTGAGTCAATGAGGTTAGCTAGTGGAGAAACTGACAGTCAGGATTGATGTCAACCTCTGCTTTGAGTAATGACTGTTATGTCATTTCAAACTCCTTCTCCTGCACTGTGTGAAATGGAAATTGTGTGGAATTAAATGGTGTAAAGTGAACTAAGAAAATAGACACCAAGAAAGGCCTAAAGGAGAAAGAGAGTAGCTTGATAGGAAACATAAAGTGACTTATGCATAATGAAGGAAAACTAACTTGAAGAATGAAGGTTACCAGGGTAACCGGAATCATCTGAACCTGCAAAGGAAATGATGGTGTAAATAAAATAAAATAGAACAAATTTGTTAAAAAAAATGAAATGGAGAGCTTGATATACTTTTTAGAAAGACTACAAATATGGCAAGTTTTTGCAGGATTCACTGTATACATTGTGACTAGATTAAGATCGCTTTAATATTTCACAAACCTGTAGGTGACTGACATTCACATGCAAACATGGAGCAAAAAAGGACGTGCACCACAGCTCATCGACGACAACCACTGACAACACAATCAGACACCAAACTGAGCCTCAAAAATGTTTCCACTAGTAGCAGATTGTAGAGGCTGGGGTTGCAGCATTCTCCTGGACATTTATAAATGGCCACACTAACAAACCTTGCGGTACTTTGCCTCAGGTCCCCATTATTCAACCCGCAGTAAACCTACAATCTACTTCAGGTGTAAACATCTTTGTCCACTAATGGGAAATGAATTCAGGACAGTGAGCGAATGATAAAGACAAAGAGGGAAACAGGATGAAAAAAGAAAGCAAAGAGGGGCTGACGCGCCTTAGTTCAGTCTGCCAGCTGAAGATACACTGCTTTCATAGTTTTGATAAAAAGAATCCACTGTTAATTTTGGTGATTCCTGTATCTTTCTGTTGCTTTCTCACTGCTCACATAATTTGCATATCTTTCTGATTAATTTTGCAAGAGTATTATGAGAGAGCATTGCTGACTCACATCTTACAGACACAGATTCCAGCTGGCTAGAAAAACCTGAACTAGCATGTCCCCAGGGAAGCCTCTGAAGCAGAAAAGAATGATGGAGGAGCTCAAACTGGAAGCCATGTTGACATTCTACTATCACTGTGATTCTTTGGAGGGTATTAGTTTGTGGACTCATACCATGTGATTCTTTATAGGCATTTTGGAAATCATGTCATTATTGAAAGTCACTTGGTAAGTTCCTTTTCCTCAAATGCCAAGTTAGCAATGGCTCTGGTAAGTTAAGTAAAAACCTACGTTGCTTCTTTAACATTCTCTCTTTAGCACAGTGCTCTGAACAATGTTGGTTTAGTTATAGCTACAAAGGTCTACTTCCAGTTAGCTAAACTCTTAGAGAACAACTAAAGAAAATGAGTTGCTTGGAAGTAGAAACTCTTTATTGGGGATATAATTATGCATTTGGACCCAAATTTTGGAGCCCTTTGTAAAACTTCTCTGAATAGATGGTAGAATTGAACTAATTTACATTCCGTGGAGGGAGAGAGTGGGTTACAGTGATCTAATAATTAAAGTGATCTTATCCAGATGAGGCACCCCCAATGAAATGCATGGAAATGCAAAGGCACAAGAGACTTTAGGTTTATCTGGAAATGGAAATGAATTGATGAAGACATCATTACAGTGCTTTAACAGAGAAAATAATAGAGACAAAGATGTTTAGACCTTTTCGAGCGAATCGTGGGAGAGAGTTATTATCATATATGGACTGAGTGGTGGTTTGGCTAGAGAGGGAGGACACAGAGCCAATCAGGGAGGCGTAGGGGACTGAATTACTGCTCAAAGCTGCAAAAAGTAAAGCCAGTTGGAGATGGGAAAAGTATTAGTATAACAGCAGTAGACCATAATAATCAACCAAAGATGTGATCAACATATTTACTTCTGGCATGCACTGGCACATGGTCTGGAAGTACTACTTTGGAAGCTAATTACACAGCAATTCAAGCAAACCTGCACTGACTCACTCTGAATCAGAATATATGTTTATATATCACATGCAAAGAAGCCAAAGCATCAAAAAATCATCATCTAAGAGTTGTCAGTATATACCATGTGGCACCAAATTTCTAGGGCAAGTAAAAATGGCAAAATGGATGTTCCATAGAAAAGACAGGAGAACATGTGGGAATCTAACAGTACTGGAGGAGGCTCCTGGCCTAGAATATCGAATCTAATTCTACTTCTGGTTTTGCCATTTACTGATATGAACAAGTCCCTTGTTACCGAGCACCTAAATTTCATTTTCTGTAAAATAAAAGTGTGAAACTAGATAAATTCTGAAATTGCTTCTTTCTTCACAACTCTCATTTCCACCATATATACAAGGATTTAAGAACTAAAGGTCTCTTGGACATAGCTCATATGTAAAGGTTCTGAAAGTTAATAAACCTGTTTTGGGGGGCTGGAGTAACCCTTTACAAAATAGAAAATGATTATGCAGTTGAATTGTCTCCTTTATGAATTATTTAAATTTACTGTGAGCTTCTCTGACTATTTAAAAAGTACAGAGTCAGCAGGTGGCATGGAGGTTAAGGCACTGGATCCAACACGGCCATTTTCATGGTTCAAGTCCTGTACCTGGTGGTTTGAGAATCAGGCATATGCAACAAAATTCCCAAGGTGAGACTGGAAGAGAGGGATTGTGGTGTGGTCATCCCCCTGTGGTGGATGATTTCTCTCTCTCTCTGTCTCTGCTGAGTGCACAGACGCTAAGACTCCACAGAAAAACAAAAACAAAAACAAAACAAAACAAAAAACTAAAACCTCCCACAAGAACCCAAAAGTACTTTCAAAATAATATGATGTTGTATCATGTATTTAAAAAGACTGAATGTCAACATAAAAATTATGCTTAAGACTGAACCTCAAAAAAATTATGACTTAAAATTCTTTCACTAATATAAAATAAGCACCAAGAATCTACTTTAAAATATTGTTACATAATTCCCCTTGAAATTTCTCTATTGCCCAAAGTTGAAAACATTTTATATGATATAAGAAATATGCTAGAGTCTGAATAAAAATGTAGATAATAGGAAAATTATGAAGTTGACCTCATCACCTTATTGCTTCAGTCTTTTCTCTGATAACAAGTCCATTGCTCATAATCTACAACTCAGTTTCTATTAGACATGTGTATTCACATCTGAATTATCTGAGGTGCTTTGAAATTCTTTTCTGTAGGCTGTACAGGAGATTAATTAATTTAGAATCTCTGGGTACTCAAGCTAGGCACTGATTTTTTTTTTAAGTCCCCAGGTACTGTCTCTTAGTTCTAATGGAATTCATAATTTGGGGTTCAAGGGGAGCTCTAACTCCATTTACTCTTTTTTTTCCCCCATTCAAAAATCCTACGAGGGTTTATGAGAATGAGAGGAGTTTTCTCCTGGTGCTATCCCCAAATCCCCTCTGACTCCACATTAGCAAACTTTAGTACTTCAACTATTATTAGTAGCACAGAACTTGAGGCACGGCTAAAACTGATGAGGACTTGCTGGCGCTCTGACCACATGGTTTCAAAGCTACAACGTACCACATAAATGCATTTTAAAGGTACTGGATTTGAGCATAGTTTTTATTTTGAAGCTGTGATATTCACAATATACAGTGTCAACATGAGAAATGACAGATGCAGTCACTGAAATCTGCCTTAGGTCGGAGGGAAAAACATGATGGTTGCTTTTAACAGGGTAGATATTTGTGATAGCAATGTCATGGTGGCTTGCTTGTAAGACGTAAAACCTTAAAATCATGGCATTTGAAGCTGAGAGGTACCTTCGAGATGACCTAGTCTAGCATTTTCATCTCATACGAGAGAACTTGTAAGTCCAGAAAAGCCTATGATGTGTATGTTAACTCAAATAACCAAATCTTAACATGCAACTTGGGTACTTTTCTGCTGTCCTATTTCTAGAACACCAGTTACAATCCTTTGGAGAAAGGGGGCAAAGTCTCAAGTGGCTGAAGGGCCAGGCTGGCAAGGTGAAGGACGAATATGGATGGGTATTTTAAACACTCTCACAAAGAAATGCACTCATTCTCACTTCTTTTTTGGGGGGAGAGGTTTTCGCTATAGGGTGCATGCACTCGCCAGACAGACAGAGAGAGACATAGAGACAGAAAGTGAGAAATCACTCCCCAGGGGGGATGGTCACACCGCAATCCCTTCTCCATTCTCCTCTCGGGATCTTGGGCACACACGCACATGCACCCGGCGTGAGTTTTAAGCCACCAGGTCCGGGACACAAACCGCGGTCGACTACGTGGGAGTCCAGCGACATAGCCATTACGCTAACTGCTGGTTCCCCATTCTCACTTCTTCTAAACAAGCTGCCCTCTAGCACTGTCTTATTTCCCTATTTCACTGGAGGCTTGGGAAACAGAAATAATTCTCTATTATATGAAAATAACAACGAGCATGAGATAAATGGCAACTAACACTCAGTATCAAGAGTCATTTTTAGGGACCAGCACACAGCATAATGATTTTGTCACTGGACTCCCACGTAGTTGATTATAGTTTGAGTCCTAGATCCAGCAGCTTAAAACTCAGGCCAGGTGCCATGTGCGTGTGTGCCCCAGATCCCAAAAGGAAAATGGAGAAGAAGGGATTGCAGCATGGGCCATCCCCCCTTGAGGGTGAGTTCTCACTTTCTGTCTCCGTCTCTCCGGCGAGTGCATGCGCTCTATAGTAAAAACCTCTCTTTAAAAAAAAATAATAAAAGAGTCATTTTTAGGGTTAGTGTAGATGTCGGGGTTCTTGAGGGAAGGGTGATGCTATTCACTTCCAGTCTCTTACTCTGACAACTGGAAATGCAAGGCCAAAAGAACCAGACTATTTCAATAGCAACTAAAAATCCCGAACATTACGTAATACTTCCACTGTTTCCCACATTCACTCAAAAAATTTGTTGAAACCCAGCTGGGGACAAAGATAAGATCTTTGCAGACCACATTTGGTCAGCTATAGATTGTGAGCCCTATTTTAAAAGAACAGAATCTTCCTTGTGTGTGTGTGTGTGTGTGCAATAAAATTAAGACACGTTGAGGGTGACAGACTGCATGCTTGTCTGCACAAGGCAATGGGCGAGGTGCTGAGCTTACTGCTGGGGCTATAAAGGTATATTTTTCTTGCAAGGTTCACCCTCTTGGATTCATCCATCTTCCCCTCCCCCTAACCCAAGTCTCTGTTAAATTTGCCAGATAGGAAAATGAAACTTGGAGGACATGATCAAGGTCATGACTATCAGCAAATCTACACTACACGGGGGGATTTGACCCCACAACCTTGTCACTTCTCATTTAGAGCACTTCTCATTATGCCATGCTGTCTCTCAAATAATTTAAAACTCCTGGAAGAACGGTAACAGGTACAGAAAGCTGAGCCTGTATGACTGGGCTATCTATGAGGTAAAAGAGAGATCATAAAACTTCTTTGGTTTGAGAAAATGTGTTAATGCACTACCTTCATGTAGAGTGTCTGTCTGTTTGGATTGCGGGGAATAGGCAAAAGAAGCTCAAACACACATCAGTGTTTTCCAGCTGCTTTTTTCCAAAACACTTTAAGTTTTCATGAAAATAATGAACTAAAAGTATGTCTTCAAAAATGTTAAAAACTTGTGCTATTTGGCAGAAGATACTTTTAAAGAATTATTTATTTAATTTTATTTATTTATTCATTTATTTTAATTTGACCTAGAGAGGCACAGAAAGAGAGAGAGGGAAAGTGAGAAAGCAAGCCACCATGTCTGGGACTCAAACCGTGGTTGACCATGTGGGAGTGTCCAACACCTTAACCATCATGCCACCTGCTGGTCCTGGCAGAAAGTTTATCTTTAAAACAAATTTAAGGTGGGATGAGCAGTTAGCGTACTGGCTATGTCGCTGGACTCCCACGTAGTCAACCGTGGTTCGCATCCCGGACTCAGTGGCTTAAAACTCATGCCGGGCGCGTGTGCGTGCGTGTCCAAGATCCCAAGAGGAGAACAGAAGAGAAGGGATTGCGGCGTGGCCATCCCCCCTCAGGGGTGATTTCTCACTTTCTGTCTCTCTGTCTCTCTCTCTCTCTGGCGAGTGGAATGCACCCTATAGCGAAAACCTCTCAAAAAAAAAACCAAAACAAAACAAATTTAAGGTGTTTTTGTTTTTCTAAAGTTCTACTCTATTTCATGAAAACAATGAACTAAAGGTATGCCTTCAAAAACGTTAAGAACTGCTGCGCTGGTACCAGCAGTTAGCATAATGGCTATGTCACTGAACTCCCATGCAGTTGACCACAGTTCAAATCCTGGACCCAGTGGCTTAAACTCACACTGGGCACGTGTGCGTGCATGCCCAAGATCTCAAGAGAAGAATGGAGGAGAAAGGATTGTGGTATGGCCATCCCCCCTGGGGGGTGATTTCTCGCTTTCTGTCTGTCTTTCTTTGGTGAACGCATGCACCCTACAGCAAAAACTTCTACAAAAAACTTCTACAAAAACAAAAACAAAAGCAAAAAAACTGCTGTGCTGTTTAGCAAAAGTTCTTAAAAAACAAATTTAAGGTGTTTTTACTTTTTAAATGTTCTACTCTATTTTACCATCAGTAAGAGTATGGCTACCAACAATTATTATCCATAGGGAAATGTTTATCAAATACTTAATTTCATACCTTTTAAAACCTTGTATTAAATGCTAATGATACTTTAAAACTATTTCACTAAGTATAGCTTTTGAGATCACTAATAACAGTGGCACATCTTAAAAAATTTTTTTCCTGGACCACCAGATGGTATAATGGTTACAATCCCTGGACTCCCACATAATTTACCACAGTTCAAGTACTGGACCTAGTTGTTTAAAACTCATGCTGCACACGTGTGCAGGTGTGCCCAAAATCCTAAGAGGAGACTGGAAGAAAAGGAAATGTGGCGTAGCAATCCCTCCCAGGGGGTGATTTCTCACATTCTGTCTCTCTATCTCTTGTCTGTCTCTCTGATGAACCCACATACCCTATAGCACAACTCTCTGTCTAAAAACAAAATTAAAAAAAAATTGTTTTCTGTTACTACCTTGATATGTTCATAATCATTCAGTAATAATCTGTTCAAAATTTTCCTTTCCAACAAATTATGATAAAGGCTGGAGAAGTTTGTGGTCATAGAACAGACAGAAGCTATTTTGTTTCTGAGAGCAATAACCATGACCTTGTGAAATGTACCTACCCGAGTTAGCAGATACAGAGAGAAACTACTGGGTCATTGGGAAAGTCATGATGCATTTTTGCATGGAAAAACACACACAAAAACAAATCATGACTTTTCTGACAACTCAATAGTTTATTAAATATTTGTCATATTTACACACAATTTATGCCCTACTTAGAATACCCTGAGTAAAATACAAATACTCTTAAGTTTATAGGCTGTTTTATAAACTAATGTTTAATTAAAAAGAAAGAACATTTATTTGTAAGGTATAATTACTTCTTGGTAAACTAATAATGAAAATTTAGCTAATCTAGGACTAGCATCATTAAGTAAAAAAACCCCAAAAAACAACAAAAAAAACTTCACAAGTGCTTTCTTAGGTAAATCCAAAATGGCATAATTCAAAATCATCTTTTAATGTTGGAGTTGGATTTCTCAAAATGCAGAATTTGAACAAACCTTATATCTTTATATCAGACATTTACTATTTAGATCTGATGAGTAATGGTTTCCAAAATGTAAAATACAAAGAGCACATCTAGGACTCCTAACTCAAGCTGTATGCCTAAGTTTCTCACAGTATAAATACAAGGATATGAAAAATGCATATATAAAGACTGGATCTCATCAGCATCGACCCAATTAATAGCACTACTGAACAGAAGAGATGCTTTCAAAGCTTGCTCTGTTGCTGTGCAGACATTTCTGCTGCTGCTGCTGCCAACTGCTCGTTCGCTATTTCTGATACGTTAACTTTTTACGAGTTTGTTTTTGTTTTTCACAGCCCATCAATCACCTACCATTCACGCATGCTTTAGGGCAAAACATATTAAGGTCATCCACAGAATGAAAACGAGGTCTTTAAGTTGTAACATCTGATCATCAATTCTTAAAGCTCTTTTCCTCAAAAGTGTAAGCGCAAACACTCCAGTTTAGTTTTTACTTGAAGGTCTTTTTTAGGGGTGAAAGAAGGGTGAGTCAGGGCTGCAGATACTGCAAGAATGAATATGCAGTCACAGACAGGTGGCCACTGTGCACTATACGATGCTATCAGTGACACCTGCTTTTACACCTTTCTTTACACTGGAAAGAAACCAAATTTCTCTAAGATGTTGAAATTCTTTGGCTTTGCAGGGAAACACAGAAATATGAACATGTAGCAAGTTTTTATTTTATTATACGCTGCCATCTTTTGACAATATTATATTTATCTTAGTAATTTTGTTCAATTTTAGAGGTCATGAGCTATAGATGATACTTTGGAAACGAAAGAATTTCGTTTTTTTTTTTTTTTTTTTTGTGTGTGTGTGTGTGTGTGTGTGTGTGTGTGCTAAAGGGCTCATGTGCTCATCAGAGACAGAGAAAGGGAAGGGAAAAGCACTTCCTATGGGGAATAGTCAAGCTGCAATCCCTTCTCTCCCATATCTTCCTCCTTTCAGGATTTTGGGTACATACACACACAGGTGCCTCATGTGTCTCTCAAGTTGCTGGGTTGGGGGCTTGGATGTGGGGTCAACCATGTGGGATCCAACTGCCTTAACCACAGGCCATGACCTGGTCCCAATACTATATTTCAAAAGTCTGTAATTAGTGGTCTCTATCAACAAGCAAATACTACTACCCTAGGACCCAGCCTACATTTCCAGCTAACATTCAGAAATAGCAACAATGAGGTGAGATCTGGGCTCAGCACTGTTCATTACAGTACTAACTAAAACAGCAAACCGTGGGAAATAACTCAGTCTCCATTAATAAGGAATACACTGATATCTTTAGAACAGAATAATGTCAATACCATCGGCTGTTAAAGAGGGAGATAAACTCCAATATACTGGTTTGGGAAAAGATTTGTTTTTATATATAATCATATATTGCTTTAATGAC
>NW_006159787.1:666578-683555 GCF_000334495.1 Tupaia belangeri chinensis
GCCTTCTGAGAAATGTGTAAATGATTTTGTCTTTGTGTGAACATCATAGAATATACTTACACAAACCAAGAGAGTACTGTCTATTACACACCTAGGCCATTTGGAATAACCTTATGTGACATCTGTAGTTTGTTGACGTAAACACCATTACGTGGGACATCACTACGGTCAAATGTTACCACAGTAAATGGAATACATGTGTTTCTATCTACCCACATACCTGCGTGTTGTGTATTTTATCATTCAAAGAACTAAGTCAGCCCTGTGGCCTAGTGGCTAAGGGAGTTAGATCCAATATGGCTTTTGGTGACTTGACAACATGCTGTGTGCATGTGTGTAGGTGCCTAAAACCTCTGAAGATAGCAAAATGGAGGAAAAAGGATGACAGTGTGACCTTGCCACGTTGTTAGGTGCTTTCTTTGCGTTTCTCTCTAATGAGCACATGTACCCTTAAGCTATGGAAAAGAAAAAAATAATAGATATGTATACAGTGCTTATGAAAAATTCTAGAAGAATATGCATGGAGCTATATATGGAAGATTATTTCTAGAGCATAAAATTAGAGTAGTGCTATAAAATATTTTACTTTTTGTTTTAAATATGTCAAATAAAAAAGAATAAAAGTGAGTAGTGGTGGGATGAACAGTAATTTTTCTTGCCTCTTTCCCAACTTAAAATAAGCACACTTTTAAACATACAAAAATTAAAAATTAATATAATGTAAACATTTATGGCCACAAACTATATATAATTATTAACAAGCTTATTTTCTACTCTCCAAAATTTCCACAATATACATATGTTGTTTTTGTAATTAAGAAAATATATTTGGAAGGAGGACTAATCTAACTCGAAATCAAACAAAACAAAGCATCATAAAAAACTGTTCCTTCCAACCCAGGACAATCAACACAGTTTGCTTGTGTTTAATATGAACCTCAGCTATCAACTCATCCAAATGCATACCCAGTTACTGCTACACACAAAAGTGTGTGACATTAATAGAGGTTTCTTTTAAGAAAATCTTTGATAAATGAATACTTTCTTCTCACCCTGGATAGATCTCTAAGACTTATAAAACTGGATCACCAGTTAATAATTCTACTAAATTTCTCTAGAACCTCTCTCTCCTTTACTCATGTTGGCCCTTTTTCTCTATTATATAATTGTGTTGGAAAGTCTAGCGTTAGCTAAACAACACCTTCATCTACACACAGGTTCCCGTTTCAATTTGGTGAAGTTATTGTTGATGCAAGCGATGCCACTTTAATAGCCTATTCCAAAGTAGTGTGAATAAAAGTGTAGGCCCATATTTAATGACTCATTGCTGTTAAAAATCATTGTCTTAGGAAACTAGGTAGTTTGGGTTCTCTCAACTATGACTTATGCTGTCATCTGAACCTTAGTAAGATATCATGAAAAAATCCATAAATTCAATGTTGGAATATAGTGTTTCACTAAGAGTGATTTCATTCTTGTCCACAATTCTGACAGTGTGGTAAAGCAGTTTCTCTCTATAAGACCACCACCCCAACCTCCTAAGTATGGTTTTATGGAAAACAATATTTTTCCTTGTCTTCTCTTCATTCCTTAGCTGATCAACAGTGACAGAAATCTGACTTTACTGACCAAAGTGTGTATGTGGCACCACATTTAAAGGCATAGTTCTTTAATATCATTTAGACTGTATTTATCTGTGGAATACTGTATTTATCTAAAATTTGGACTGTCAGGCAGAATTGAGAAAATAAGATCTGACTCCTAAAATCTAGACTCCCCAAGAAGAATAAATATCTTAAAATGTAAATGGATCTTTCATTCACAAGGTTTTTTGTTTTGTTTTACTGTTTTCTGAAAGTAGAATCAGTAAATTAAGTAAAGCTCTTTCTTTACCTTCTGAAAGTTCTCCTGAATTTCACTTGGTACTGCTTGTCATTTTATGATTCAGAATGGACCCATCAGAAGTGGGAATCAATTTGCTCTCGTAAACAAGTTCTGTCCTAGGTGCTGCTTTTGTAAATCACAGGTTTCTAATTTCATTGAAAGTCGTTTTTCTTATTTAAGTGACGATATGGATTACTAACATCCTAATTAGCTTATCATTAATAAATATTCTCGAATGTTACAATGTTGAGGGAAAGTAAATACACATTCATAGTTATGATGCATATAAGAGGACATCAGGGACCAGTAGATGGTGTAATGGTTATGTTGCTGGAGTCCCAGATCTGGTGGCTTAAAACTCACACTGGGGACCAGTGGCTGGCGTCATGGCTATATCGCTGGATTCCCATGTAGTCAATAGTGGCTCGAGTCCTGGATCCGGTGGCTTAAACTCATGCTGGGTGCGTGTGTGTGCATGACCAAGATCCCGAGAGGAGAATGGAGAAGGGATTGCGGCATGGCCATCCTCCATTGGGGGTGGATTTCTCACTTCTGGCGAGAAATCTGTCTCTCTCTATCCTTCTGGCGAGTGCATGTGCCCTTATAGCAAAAACCTCTCAAAAACAAACAAACAAAAACCTCACACTGAGTGCATTTGTGTGCATGCCCGGAATCCTGAGAGGAAGATGGAGAAGGGGTTCCGGTGTGGCCATGCCCCCGGGGGTGATTTTTGCTTTCTGTCTCTCTGTCTCTGTCTCTCTGGCGAGCACACATACCTTATAACAAAAGTTTCTCTTAAAAGTTCATCTGGTTAACAATCCCACCTTCTGCCCTCATTCTATTGGCAAGTAATTAAGGTAATTCATAACACTAGCTGGAATTGAATACTGGCTGAAGCAAATGCTCACATCTCTGTGCATTTCACAATAACAGCTGAGGCTATTTCCTGGTCAAATTTTCAAGACAGCAGGCCACATCTTAGAGCTTAGGAGGCAAATAACCTATTTCAACAAATCAAGCTAAAGTAGATTGCTTACCTGAGCACAGTGTAATGCTTCCTGAGTGAACAGATGTGCTCGGATCACAGGGTAATTTCTTCTGTTTCCGCCCTCCACTACATCTCCTCTGTCCTTTACTCATTTTGCCCACTTTATACATTATTTATTGAACATGATAAGTCTTTGTTAGATAAATAATATCTTTTTATGTACTCAGGTTCCCATTTTAATTTTGAGAAATCATCAGTAATACAAACAACACCACTTCAAAATGTAACATTCATCCCTTTTTCAGTGCCCTAAACAAACTTTAACAGGCTGTCTGTATAAACAGATCTAATATCCCCACAAACTTAATGAAAATTTAATTTTTTAATTAGATTTTTGCCAAGGGGCACATGCTCTCACCAGAGAGAGACAGAGAAAGTGGGAAATTGAGAAATCCTCCTCTCCAGGGAGGACGGCCAGGCACAATCCCTTTTCCTCCATTTTTTCATTGGGATTTTGGGCATACATACATACATACGTGCCTGGCATGTTTTCCATACCACCAGTCCTGGACTCAAACTGGGAAATTGGCCATATATAACCCAGTGCCTTAACCACCGTGCCATCAGCTGGCCCTCAGGAAAATTTAATTCTAATAGAGTTCTTAGCTCTGGCCATTCTTGTGAAATTACTTGGAAAAATGATTGCAAAGTATTTGAAGAGAGAGAGTGACCTTATCAGAACAGGAGCTTGTGGGAACTGTACTTCAAGAGCTACAGGCCCAGATGGGAATCCCTTCTACAATGCAAGGTTGTTCATGGATGGGAATGGAGAGAAGCGAGGCCACTCTGGAGTTGCAAGGTAGATGGAGTGCTTGTCAGAGAGCCAAGGACGAGATGTCTCCTCTGATACCTGCTCCCTTTTCTTAGTCTTCATAAAGCATAACTTTGTAGTGGCCTCACTTCACATATATCAGATATATTGATGCATTAAAGTGCACCCATACGGTGATTAAATAATGTTGTTAAAAAAAGAAACAATTTCAGAAAGTCTAACCTTATTTGAATTAAAAACAAGCCCACATTTATGACTGTACACTCAGTTTGAAAATAATAAACAATTTTTTTGACTGAAAAGTTGCTAGGTACTATAATATGGTATGTGTAAAAAAAGAAAATATCATAAACATAATAAACCATGTATTTTTAATTCCAAGGAATCCACTGTGAATGTGAAGCTTAGTAAATCTGTAGAGTATCATACTATGAGTTACAACACCCATTTGACACACACACACACACACACACACAAACTCGCCAACAACTTAGGGGATGCATAATAACACAATCAAATTTGAGTCTAAGACTTCTTAGATCAGCTCTTTACTTTGTTCCTTATTATAGGATATTAACACAGTGCCACTCAGTTCTGAATTTTTAGCTTCCTCTATCATTCATTATTTGTCATTCAACGGGTACAAACAAGCTTTAGTTTAAAGAAAGCAAAACAGATCTAGGCTTGAATTAACAATATTGTATAAAACATCCATCAGTAGGAATTGTGTTTTTCCCTCTGATGAAGCACTTGATATTCTTTATTTTAGAAGATAACAGTATTTTTCTTACCCTTAGTCACTTTATGTCTCCCTAATAAGAAACTTGGTCACTGAGATTTAGAATAGGTAATGTTTTAAAAGATATAACATTTTGTTTCATGTTCCCCTTTTCCTGCCCTTGCTTCCTTTACTTTTCTTTTTCTTCTCTCCCTATCTACCTTTCTGAGTACCATAAACACAGCAAACAGGAAGTTAAAGGACACATCTTTCCTTTGCTAATAGGATGAAAGATGTTTAAGTTCACCTGTTTATTAATTCATTCACTTTAAAAGATAAGAAACTAAGTTCTCTTCAGACTGGTGTCATTGAAAACAATCAACTTTGCTAACCCCATAAAAGTAGTAGTCATAGACTATAGCTCTTCCAAAATTTGATGAATTACATTCTTTTTGCTTCATGATCTTATTTCAGATTTACACAAAGATCTTAATTTCCTTTCAGATTTATGCTTGGGTGAATTTTAATATTATTAAAATAAAAAAGCAGGATGAATAAAATGGTTTGAAATAAAGTGATACAATCAATTCTCACGATAGTATCAATCAAGCTATAAAACTTGTGGCAAAGACTATTACAGACAAGACGTGTGCTACCTCTTACCTGGCGTTTGAAAATTAAGGCGCCTCAGTTCTACAGGGTCTGTTGGATGGTGAGAAGGGACCTCCTTACTGTTTGGTATACTGCTTTTCCTAGAGTCGGTCTCTGCCCTCTTCCTATAGGGAGAAAATTAAAGTGAAAGGATAAATGAAAAAACAATCAAAACAGATTGAAGTAGAGAGTTGCCTTCCCAGCCCCCCTCCCCCCACATTTTCGGTTTTAAAACTTTCAAATAGGCAAGCTTTGTGTCTTCAGGATACTTTTCTTCCCTTGTCTAAACACTTTAAACTGTTTCCTCAGGTTTGAAATTTTTGTTTAAGTTGTGATCCTGACGTCCTCTTTTAGCCTTAGAACTAAAAAATTCAGTGACGCTGCCTTTAGGCTCTAAGGGGGGTGTTAGTGAGATATACTCTGGCCCTTATTCAGAAATTTCCTCTTATCCACTAGTTCTATTTGCAAGGACCAGGCCAGGATGCACACAGTTGCCAACACTAAGGACTACTGCTCCCTTCCTAACAAATACAGCTGGTGGCTACAAAGTGGAGAAGCATTTCGCTTTTTCATAAGGCAGGTAAATATGACAAGTGTACATCTAAGATGCTAAGCTATCCTCACGCCTAGAAGTAAAAGAAGGACCACACCAGACCCACATCTTTCTCTTTTAAATGCGAGAAAAGAGTATTGCTGGTTGTTTACAGTGTTAAGGTAACTGTGATCCATATTTTGTTAATGGAAGTCAATCACAGAAAGATCAGAGGAAAAGTAATTTCATGTAGTGGTGGTCCCACTCTCAGTGATCATTCGAAATACTATTAACAGTGCCTTGTAAAAAATGTGATTCCTCGGGACCAGCAGTTAGTGTAATGGCTATGTCGATGGACTCCCATGTAGTCGACCACAGTTTGAGTCCTGGACCCAGTGTCTTAAACTCACGCTGGGCGCGTGTGTGTGTGCGTGCCCAAGATCCCGAGAGGAGAACGGAGGAGAAGGGATTGCAGTGTGGTCATCCCCCCAGGGGGGTGATTTCTCGCTTTCTGTCTCTCTCTCTTTGTCTGGTGAGCGCACACACCCTATAGCAAAAACCTCTCCACAAAAAAAAAAAAGAAAGAAATGTGATTCCTCATACAACTTATTTGATCTTTGTTCTTTGTATTAAAAGCTACCCAATAGCTTTATTAAATACCCTTGTTTAAGCAGTCATTCTTTAGTTTTAACAAATTTCTCAGCAAAAAATGTCAGATTTGTTCATAAGATTTTTTATTGATTTTTAAAAAATCTAATTAATCAGAATGATAACAACCTTTCAACTTGAATTAGATTAAAAACTCATTTAACAAATGGAATTTTTTTTCAAACAGTGCTTTTCTCCAAGTACTAATTTCAGTGATCTCTAAGTTAGAGTCATAATCCTAACATCTCACCCCTGCTCAAAGCAAAACCATCCCTACCTGGGGAAAAGGTATTGCAAAGCATCTGGGGTTCCTCTCCCCTTCACATTTTGACTTGAGTGTGCTACAGCTCATTAGCACTGCTGTGGCAATGGCTGTCATTCAGTGCCACCCAGGTCATTCTATGGTTAGCCAGAGGGCTCCTGCTAAATACTCTCTTACCATCTCTGCCCATCTGTATAAAATAAAACTAACCAGGGGACAAAAGGAAGATTGATGGAAAGTGCACCTGATTTGCAATGCCTGTGGCAAAACATCCTCGATAGAATACGTTTTCTTGCATGAGTTCCATTAGACACCTTGCTTCCTCAGTACCTTGGACTAATATGTCCCAGGGATTCTATTTTATACTTATAGGACTCAGAAACAGCCTTAGGACAGAATGTACAGTCAAGACCCACTGCCAGTCAAAGGTGAGCAGTGATTTTGAGACACGCTGAGGGGACCAGCAGTTCTGGTCACATGGAGTGGAAATGAGAAGGAGAGGAGCAGATGAGATGGAGGGCTGGTGAAAAAGACAGAAGCAGGATGAGAAAGAGGGGCTCAGAGACCATAAAATGAGAACATGAGGTCAGCTTCAGAGTAGAAAATGTCACTGTATCCATGCTATGGGCATTTGCTTCACAACACTGAAAGATTCATGTTACCACCAAAGATGCAAAATCGAAATGGGTTAATGAAATGTCACGGAGTACAGCTAGCCAATCAATCCCACGTGAAGGTTTACTTCCAGTAATACCCGTGGCCCTTCTCAGGTTTGGGCCTTTTCACAGAGGCTGGCACTGATGCATCTCTTTCCCAGACCTAGTAACTAAAACCTGGATTTTTCTTCCTTCTCAGAGTGGCTCTGCTGTTACTCTTTTAAGACTATGAAAACCAGAAGTATTTGTATAAAGAAAGTCCTTCACTGTTGCAGGTACTGTGGGTCAACCTCCTTATCTTCTTCCCTAAGACTGAACTGAGTGACACTGAACTGGACAGGTAAAAGAGAATACTCTCCGAAGAAATTTTGCCCATTTCTCTGGTGCCAGGAAAGATGGAAATCACATGTGTGGCCAAGATAGGACTCTCAGGAAACCCAGGGCATGGGCTTAAAATTACAAGTGACAACTGTAATGAAGTGGTAGGGATGTCCTGAAGTCCTGGCTAATAACTAACTTCTCCGTTACTGTTTGTTTGTTCCAATGAAATGACCTTCAAGACCTAAGACTTCCCCAACGCTAGCCAGGTAGAAAACCAGCTGCTTGGATTTGTTTTGCTTAGTTTTGTTTTGATGATCACAGAATGGACAAATTTGGGCTCTCCACATGTTTATAACATTATCTTTGAGCATGTATGTGCTATGAAGGTTTCCTAACAAACACAGGGGTTTTAAGAAAAACCTGGAAAATAAGAGTTTTGTCACTAGTGGTAATAATAGGAAAACACCTTAAGAAATGAATTTACTGTCTTAAAATAGTAAAAGACAGATGATGGTGTAAACTGGGCGAAACATGAATGAAAAAAGTGCTATTCTACAGTCAGGAGGTTTTCTTTTCACTATTTTTCTCCTGGCTGTCATCCATGGATGGAAGCCAGAACAAAGGGA
This sequence comes from Tupaia belangeri chinensis, assembly GCF_000334495.1. NCBI lineage: Eukaryota > Metazoa > Chordata > Mammalia > Scandentia > Tupaiidae > Tupaia > Tupaia belangeri. The sequence goes on from NW_006159787.1 coordinate 674,697, forward strand.
GACTGGGTGGAAGATCATATTTATGATCTTGAGATAAAGCTATTCAGACATATAGGAACAGGCTTTTGAAAAGAAGATACACTTATTTGAAATCTCGACTTTAAATATTCAAAGAAATCAGTTCGAACACTTCACGATTCTGATACCATTAATAATGTAATCCCAACTCTGTCAGGAAGTGCTGTGGGTCAACAATGAACCCTCTTCTCAACTTCTTTCTTGAGAAACAGAAGAGGATTAGAAGATGATGTCTAAGTTTTGGGCTAGGCCTCTCCCTATCACAGAACAGGAGGGCCATGATTAAGTTTTAAATACAGGCAGTGATATAGTGTAAGGTACATCTTTTAAGTATATTAGGTAGACAGAGCAAAGTATTGGCTAAAATAAATAAATTAAATATTTTTTTTCTGCTGGGTTAATGGCAACTAGTGCTTTTGAGAAAAAATTATGCTCTCATGTAGTTTTTGGAATTCTATCCTTGAAAATGTGGCTTGCTGACTGCTGGAAAGTGATTTCTACGAAAATACATAGCAGTGTTTGAATATGTTAGTGTGTGTCAGATCACCTAGGAGGGCGTGTGCTGGGATGAGCCCTGGAGAGCATCTGATCAGCAGGTCTCGGTAAAGCCTAAGAATTTTGTCTTTTTATCAGATTCCCAGGTGTTGCTGAGGCTTCTGCTGGCCCAGGGACCATTCACTGTGAATCACTGGAATATAAAATTGGCAGGAAGCAGATGATCTGAGATATTTTTCTTGGTTTCCTTTTAATCAGGACTTTAAATACAAGGGGACTTCAAGAAGTTCATGGAAAAATACATTTAAAGCATGAGTTAATTTTGGTAGAAAAAATTTGAAATCCAGTTTTTTGAAAATATGCACTTTCCATAAACTTTCTGAAAACCCTCACATTAATACGTGTGTGTGAGTTAGAACACCAGAAGGTTAGTGTGGACCAATCATTCAATAATCACATAGTATATTTTAGTTATTATTATTGCTATTAGTATTCAGGGTTAGAAGACATGGATAATAATTTGGAGTGAGGTAAGAGTTTTCACTAAGGCACTGCCATCAGTATTTGAGGTGACCTATGATCCAACTTAAAACTGATCGTCATTAAAAACAAACAGAACAAAACAAAACAGCTATGAGACGTCTCACATCTCTGCTCTGCAGACACATTAACACATTTAACCTTGACCACAAACAAAACTCAGAATCTGGTTTTACAGCCTTCTAAAAGAGGCTTTAAGTGAAAATAAGCAGATTTTATTTTTTCTTACAAGTATTTATTTTTCCCAGAATTACTTGAATATCAAAACTACCATGTCCACATTGGTTCTGCCCATTTTCTGCTTGCCAGCTGTTATCTTTTGCATCCAGCCCCCACCCTCACCTCTTTAACGCATCCAAAGTCTGTCAGTATTTTATTTACTTTCTTATTGAGCATTAAAGAGATTTGTTCTCTTTCCTCACCTGTCAGGTTTACTGCTCCATTTTAATGCAGCAAAAAAGGAAAAAGAAAGGCTAAATGTTAGTTGGCCAATGGTAACAAGAGTAACCATGACAACCAAGGTTTAAAAAATAGTGCTCACAGCAAGGACACATAACTGACACACAATAGGAAACGACAGCATATTAAAATATTTGAAGAACTCTAATCACAACGTAAATGGAGGACAGGAGATTACACTGTTGAATAAAGTGTATGTGTGTGTGTGTATCTTAATGTCACATTTACTCTCATCCATCATCTACAAAATACTGCTACAATTAATTATATTCCAAGAAGTATTTGATGGTAGAGATATAATTTGATTTTTATAAAACATGCCATGAGAAAAGTATTAATATAATTAACAGGAATATAGTATCATTCCATAAAAGAAACTCATTCATTTAAAATAAAGTCTTTAGTTAAGAGCTATGTTATTTCTTTAATGATATAAAAAATCTGCACATTGCACTGAACTGCACAAAAATTTACATAATTTGGTAATATACCACAAAGTAATAAAGGGGTAGAAATGATTTCTTCAAACACCTCTTGACAAGGTGATCATAAATCTTTTTTCCAATAAAGGATTAAATACATTTTCAGTTTTGGAAAATATAATATTCATCATTATAAATCTACAGAGCATGACCCATCTACAAAGCTGGGCCAATCTAGGGAAGCATTTTATTAGCAGTCATTGACATGACAGATATTTCCTAATCAAAGAGGTGCTGTTGTCTGTGAACACATCTAGCTCATGCTCACAGATACTTTACCTGGGATAACATGTTGATTACTTTCAGTAACTATATTATGTTTTTACAAAGTATAATCTTTCCAGAAAAATAAGCCTAACCAATTTTTACTTTGAGGCAAACTGCAAAGTACTTCGAGTGAGTTCCTGATTACAAACATTAAAGTATTAAGTCTTTATTTTTTCAGTTTTCTGGAGGGCTAATGTACTCATAGGAGAGAAACAGAGAGAAAAGGAAATTGAGAAAGTACTCCCTCTTGGGGGATAGTCATGCCACAATCCCTTCTTCTCCGTTTCTCCTTCCTTTTGGGATTTTAGGCATGTACACGTGCCCAGTATGTTTTTCAGGCCACTGGTTTCAGACTCCATCTGATAATCATCCACATGGGATTCAGTCACCTTAACCACCATGTGACCAGCTGGCCCCTCAATTTTTCTTAATACCAATAAAACATATATTCAGGTTGCTGAAGTATCTGGGCACTATGAGATAATCCAGTCCATCTCCTTCCAGAAATTAAAAAAAAAAAATCCACATTTAAATACTATAAACACAAATATACAAAGTGAATGATGAAAATGATATCAAGCACACTAGTTATTTATTTATTTTTTTTTGGAGAGGTTTTTGCTATAGGGCGTGTGTGCTTGCCAGAAAGACGGAGAGAGACAGAGAGACAGAAAGCCAGAAATCACCCCCCAGGGGGGATGGCCACGCCACAATCCCTTCTCCTCCATTCTCCTCTCGGGATCTTGGGCACGCATGCACACGTGCCTGGCCTGAGTTTAAGCCAGCAGGTCCAGGACTTGAACCGTGGTCAACTACATAGGAGTCCAGAGACACAGCCATTATGCTAACTGCTGGTCCTTAGTTAAGTATTTTTATTCATAATTTTAAAATGATTTACCTAATGTGACAAGTCTGAAAAATTTTCTGTACATGATTTTAACTTGCTCATCTTTATTAACTTTACAAGGGGATCAGTTGTAGGAAATCTATCTGTCTGGATGAAAGGTAATCACTTAGTAAATTATCAGTTTTGCTATTAAAAGGCTGTCTGTATATTCAAACGTATATCTAATGTGAGATTCACTTCTTTTATAGAAATACCAGTCTCACCACACACATGGTTATGTATATGGTACAAATGTGAAGCGCAAGTCAAGCGTTGTACTAGGGGCAAAGGATGAAGTATGGACCAAGACAGAATCCTGGACCCAGAGTTCAGCAGAGACAGAGTCAAGAACATGGGCAATTTCAGTAATGCTGTAGGTTCTACAACAGACCAGTAGAAAGTACTGTAAGAGCATAGAAAGGGGAAACCCGAAGGCAACCTGAACTGGTAGAGATGAGAGAAACAGGTGGAGGTGCCCAGAGACACTTTGATTTGGTATGCAGCAACTTAGCTTACTCGTACAGGATGAGTTAGAACAAGCCAGGGAAAGTAGCATGGCTGGGGAATGAGAGCAGAGGTGGCCCAGGCTGAGAGTGGGGTCTGTTCAAAGGTCAGAGGCAAAATCGCTTAGCATTGTATGGTACAGTTGGATGTGGCAGAAATTTCTTCATAGCATCTCAAGATATTCTGGATTGCATTTCTCTTTTAGATGAGATGTTAGAACTATATGTAGGATTGACAGGAAAATGGGAGACTAAAGAAGCAAAACCTGCTGAGTTCCAGCGTTGGAACAGGCAAAGCAGAAGTCTGTTTTTTAGTTACTTCTACCCCAAGGCCTTCACAAGAACATTTTGAGGTGGGGATGGAAACTGTTTATTCTCTCCACAATAACTATTTGGGCTAGACTACTAATTAATTCAAAGACAGTAATTTTGCCTAAGGTGTGTCTTAAACTTCACTCACCTCCTAATCTACACTATCTTTTCCATCCTACAAAATAAACACCCCATCCATCTTGATATACTTTTCTATAATCAGGTAAATGTTTCAGTTTTAAATATTTTCTTTCTATATAAATGAATTTTTTGAGTTATGCTACTAATGACTGAAAAGCCTATGTATGTAACAGATGTAGTGGGTCATCGGAAAAGTCATGATGCATTTTTGCATAGAAAAACAGAAAAATACATTATGATTTTTCCGATGACCCAATATATGGTAAAGGAACATCTGAGAATGTTTAATTGCTTGACAGAATTTTAAAAATATTTATTTATTTATTTATTTCTTACAGAGGCCAATGGATAAAGGGCAGTGTGGAGTGAGCCTTATTTAAAACAGAGACATGCACATATACATGACAGAAATAATATAGTACTACTTCTATTATCTAGGTTTTACAGTTCTCAGATTAGAGAACATTGTTATTAAAAAGGTTTAATGATCTAGTTTACCTACTTATTTGAAAAATATGGAAATCAAGGCCTAGATTCTAACATGTCTCATATCTTTCCACCCTGCATATACTATTCACAAAGCTAGGACATAAACTCAGGTTTTTTCACTCATAGTCTAGTGTATTTCTAAACCTTCCTACCATATTCTCTCTAAACTGACATTTTAAAGATCACTACATACATCATATATGGAGGACAAAATTTAAAAAAAAAGAACAAAAACACAGTGGAAGAAAATTTATAGCACTAAGGACCTACCAAACATGTTTTAATTTTCTGATGGTTCAGAAGGTATTCTGGGGCCTTTGAAAGCCTCAGTGATGTTTTTTTCTCACTGATTATCAACCTAGTGAAGTGGTACAAATTACTAGATTTAAAACAATATCCAATGAACAGAACCCCAGATAAAAGAGTCTAGTACCTCCATACTAATATAATTAGTAGGATTAGATTTCAAAGTCTCCTCAGAGGGCTGAGCAAAATATACCTCTTTACATCAAGGAACCATCCATAGCTACAGATTCACTTCTAATGCAAGCATCTTGTAAGCAGGTGAATATGATAAAGGGGATTATCCAGACAATGGGAGTCTATCATCTTTTATACTCATTTTCTTCTCAAAATACTGCCTGCATATAGAAAGTAAAATGCTTTAATAATAATGATGAAGATACTTTTAATTTTGAGCCATTACCAGTGACTTGTGTATAAACTGAAAGGCATCTAAAAAGAAGGACTGAAGTATTTATTATATAATTAACTTTGCTCAGAATCCAAGCTATAAAAGACCCTATTCACTGGGCACAGAAAATTTCCTCTTGAACTGCCTCATGATAATCAAGAAGGACATTGTTGGGTCTACTTGAATTTCAAGTCAGGAATGTTCTTTACTGCTGAAGCAAGCATTTCTATTTCAGAAATGCTTCATGGGCCTTCAGATGGTTGGCTAAATATACTTAGCATTCGAGGATGTGTGCATTTTCCAACAATTGCATTAGACGATGCTTACATATGCACACACTAAAATGCAACTCTTTTAACAGAGTCATAAAACCTTAAAATACGATGCTCTTTTTTGCAGGATTAGGAAAAACTATAACTGGGCTTACTTTTTTCAAGTACATGGAGATGAAGAATACAATAATAAATCTTTTTAAAATTTTTGGAGTTAGTCTTCTTTCTTCCTCTAGATATAACTGATTTACAGATACTGTACATCTATCTGTTCAGCGGAATAACTTAAAGATAGCCAGATACTTTAAAATTAACAGCAATTAAAAAAATAAGGCAGATGTTTAATCTACTTCCAATAATCACAAAATGTCATGTGATATAGTTTAGAAGTATGCTTGTCAATAGGCACTTGTTTTCTGATCTGAGTCCCTGATTAAATATTTCCTAGAAACAATTAGAATTTTAGGTTTGCCTTTTTTTTTTTTAAATTGCATTTTCTTCTGATAATAAATGCAACACATGAACAGCAAAGGGCACCAGCTCTTGCTTGGATTGAAACAGGATCCATAATTATTCTGGGGCAGGAAGGTACCCTGTACTTCTAGCATTTATCTTTACACACGAGAGGTAATAAAATTCAATGGGCTTATTAAGATACACACTGATAAAATATGGATTGGTATTTGAAAACTCAAACTGTCAGCCAAAAGCAAATTTTGGCCTTCAATCACTTGCTTTTTTCAGCTATTTTAAGGTACTGCTAATTGGATGATGACAGTGATCGGGGTGGGGGGGAAAGGATGGATATTTCTCTCATTCTTGCTAACTCTAAAATAGACTAGACAAGCTAAAGGGTTAAAGTTATGGTTAGGGGAATTTGTCCTTCATTTTCTCAAGTCCCTTTTTATGCTTAATATAATGGAATAGAGGTCATTAGAGAAAATTTCTCAAAGAAGTGTTTTGAAGGATTTTTTTTTTTTTTTTGAGTCAAGGTAAGAGTTTATGGGGTGAAAAGGCTATCCTAGGAACATAAGAACAAGGGAATGTAGGTAGAAACTAGAATACAAAATCCAGAGAGCTATTTGTATGGGTCGGAAAAAAATGACTGGAAATAGGATTCTAAGAGTGAGTATGTAAGCAAAAGAGGAAGACAGTCTCATTTGATTTTGAAGCCCCCAGATACATATAGGAAGAGAAAGGGGAACGGAAAGAGAGAGAGAAGCTATTTTGTAGTAAAGGGAACAGATCATATTCTAGCAGCATCCCAAAATGACATGCTACAAAGGAAAATGGGACACGAATGAAAGTTTTATGGAAATAAAATCTGGATTAGAAGAAAAGAGAAAGTGATATAAAGGGAGATAATTCAGAATTTAGTCATTTTAAATATTTCAGAGTACATTATGTATATTGATGTTTATAATTTTGTATTTTTATAATATGATTTTATTTTTAAGTCAAAGGATTTGGGGAAAGAATTACTAATATTAATTATCCAAAAGACTGGACAATGATCTAGGGAAAAGTTACATACATGTAATAGATGCAGAAATAGGACTGAAAAAGGGTGGCAGATCAGGAAGGACTGGGTAGATATAGATTATCTGTGTCCTAACTACAGCTGAAGTCACTAAATAGATGACACATGGGAGTACTGAAGACTGAGGTAATATTTTTTAAAAGAGTAAAATGTACTTTCACTTCCCTTTTAGGACACAAATGGGAATTTATCAATGAAGATGGAGAATAAGAGCTAGAGAAATAGTGGGGAAAATTCATTCTCTCTTTTCTTTTTTTCTTCTTTAGTTCTTCATTTTATACTTAATTTAGGTAAATTCTGAGAAATAGATTCAAAGAAATATCTCAGCACATGGGAAAATTAGATTTATGAAATGGAAATAAATGTCAACTTTAGAATAGTGTTTTGAAAAACATGTTTTAATGTAGCAAGTAATTATCTAAAACAATCAAATTCAGGCTTGCATAGAGTCATCTGCTGGAAGCACAATAATGTCTGAAATATCAAAAGTGATGATCCTGCATGAAGCAGCATGTGGACACAGGCATGCTGGACAACAGAAGTTGTACCACATGCAGAATAAGTTTCTGAATACCTCAGTCCTTACATTTTGTTCTAACTCTAACAGAAACATTTTTCTAGCAATTACTGAGGCTGTGTTGAAATATTGCTACTAAGAGCAACCACATAATGACCACAGAACAATGAGCAAGTCTTTGAAAATATGGTAGCCCTCCAAATTACAATAGAAATATTGGGCAAACCTACCTTTTATAAAGAAGTATAGCAATGACAATGCAGATGATAAAAACCACTGCAAGGACAGGACCTACAACCCAGATCAAGCCTTCTTCTTCATCTGTGATGGGCTGCGGATCCAGGTCCATTGACACGACAGGGTCGGAGTAGGGGCTGGTTGCATACATCTTCTGAGAAAAAGCAGAGTCTATTTTAGTTAAAATAAACACTGGAACACTAGACTGTATCTTTAGCATTGGAAAAAAGCAAAAAACGCAGGACACAGTGTATTTGCTAAGTATTAGGTAGTTGGAAAAGTCATGACGTAACTTTCTGTATTTCTCTATGCAAAAATGCATCATGACTTTCTCGATAACCCAATATATAAAATAGTATTAGTAAAATAAAGCAGGGAAGGGAAGAAAAAGAAGAAAATAGTTTTACAGTATGTTACCTTATAGGGTGAAATATTTTATAAGAATCATCTCTAATGGTTTAAGCTACTTCACAGATACTTTTTCATTAGGCTCTATCTAAAGAGTTTTCAGAAAGTTCATTGAAAGCACACATTCTGAACCCAATATATAAAATAGTATTAGTAAAATAAAGCAGGGAAGGGAAGAAAAAGAAGAAAATAGTTTTACAGTATGTTACCTTATAGGGTGAAATATTTTATAAGAATCATCTCTAATGGTTTAAGCTACTTCACAGATACTTTTTCATTAGGCTCTATCTAAAGAGTTTTCAGAAAGTTCATTGAAAGCACACATTATGAAAAATCTGTGCACGGATTTCAAAAATTTTTGTGTCAACATAAACTAGTACCTTAATTCACTTTTCAAAACTTTTTGAAGTACCTTCATATATAGCATTTTCAATGATATTATGAAATGTAAAATGATAATTAACCAGTCATAAATGTTCATTAAACATTTATATAGTGCCAGTGTGTAAGATATTTTGTGAAAATCAAAAGAAATATTAAAATAACAGCCCCTGAGGCATTATTGCCCAGTTTCTTTTTTTTTTTTCTATAGGGCCTGT
>NW_006159787.1:683575-712453 GCF_000334495.1 Tupaia belangeri chinensis
GACAGAGACAGAGAGACAGAAAGCAAGAAATCACCCCCCGGGGGATGACCATGCTGCAATCCCTTCTCCTTCTCCTCTATTCTCCTCTCGGGATTTTGGGCATGAGTTTAAGTTACCGGGTCTGGGACTCGAACTGCAGTCGACTACATGGAAGTTCAGTGACATAGCCATTATGCTAACTGCTGGTCCCACATTATTGCCCAGTTAAGAAAATCAAAAAAAAAAAAAAAAGGAAACATTTACAGAGCAAAATAAGTCAATATTCACTTAAATGTTAAATTATGACAGTGCTCCTTATTACTGTACACCAGTTGGAAAACTGGCCAGATGATGAATAAAGTCTGCAATTTCAAAAGAGATTTCTGATGTTCCAATTGTAGATGTACAAAACTGATGATATAGCTTTCCAAAATGTATACTTTCCAGAACCTGAAAGGATTTACCAATTTCCAGTTATCATTACTATGATTACAATTACTCCTCAGAGGCTGGTATGCTTGTTCCCAGGAATTGATAACAAATACACTTTTCAAAAATACACTTACTTGATGAAGATATAAACTGAATGTCTGTGAAATGTGTTTAAATAATATACTATCCTATTGTAGTCCACTTAGAAATGTATTCCCTTGACCCCCCCTAACAGGGACTTTTCTTTTCCTTTTCTTCCCAACTCCGGTAGACACCAGTCCATCTGTACTGGCTCCTGTGCTTCTCCTGACACAGACTCCTCATCTCTTCTTCCTCTAGCATCACCACTGGTCCTCTCTCCATTGGCCATATCTAATTGCCTTCACATATCCCTTAGTTTTCTAGGCATCTTTTCCAGATTTGTCACACGTGAGCAAACCTTGTTTAAAACTCCCTTCTTTGGCTCACTTAATTCTGTCCTCATCTTTCCAGCTGTGCATGTCCTGCTGCGTTAACTGTCATGGACTCCATCTTATGGGCCAGCATTCTGTAATTCTGTACTCTCCCAGTCTCATTTTCTCCTTTATCTGGCAAGGTCATCCCCAGCTTTAATCATTAGCCTCTGCAAATTACTTTCTCATTAATGTTCCTAAACTCAGGAACTCTTCTAATTCAGAAACCTTAAATCTAAGCATTTTAGAGATTTCTACACGTAGCAAATGAAGAATTGCATGATTTATTTCTTTTTTTCCCAGGTACACCCTCACCCTGACTACCCAACTGATCTCATCCTATCTGGGAACAGAACATCAATTATCTAGAACAGAAATTACTGATTTTGTTTTATCAATGGCCTTTAGGTACCCTGCCCCCTTTCCAGCCTCACGAGTACCACTTTTCTTCAGGGCCTCATTTATACTCTCTTACCCATACAAAGAGGTTGTTTCTCCCTTTAATGGCCTCTATTGCAACTAGTTTTTCAATCATACTAAAACTGTAAAGCCTTCAAGAGGCTCTCTGATGATTCTCAAATAAAACTGAGGTATGTTAGCATGCTTTTTTTTTTTTTTGAGAGGTTTTTGCTATAGGGCCTGTGTGCTCACCAGACAGACAGAGACAGACAGAGAGACAGAAAGCGAGAAATCACCCCCCAGGGGGGATGGCCATGCCACAATCCCTTCTCCATTCTCCTCTCGGGATCTTGGGCACGCACGCACACGTGCCCGGTGTGAGTTTTAAGCCACCAGGTCCGGGACGTGAACTGCGGTCGACTACGTGGGAGTCCAGCGACACAGCCATTATGCTAACTGTTGGTCCCCTGTTAGCATGCTTCTTCAATGGCCTCTATTATATCATTTTAAACTTACCACATATAACACACTTCATTAAAATGAGCTTCTTGCCACTATTGTCCAAATGCTCTCTCGTCACTCTTTAACCCCCCGGCAAGTTCCAAAACATTAAATCTGTAAAATCCACCTGATTCTTCAAGGCTCCACCTGATTACTGCCTCCAGGGAGGCCACCTATCCTTAACTGAAAGTACTCAGTCATTTCCCAAAAAACAGGTAAAAAAGAAATTTACAAATTTTACTTAGCCCTTGATTACTTTTTTAATGGCACTTGTCAAAACCTACTTTGATTTTTTTATATATGTATATGGTTTATTTTCTTCAATTAAACTATAAATTTTGGAAGGCACGTTATTTGTGCTTACATGCTTAAAGTAGCTAGTATAAAACTTTGTACTTAGTGGGCTTTTCACAAATATTGGCAGAATAAAATGAAACACTCATCTTTCCAAATGACTGAGATGATCAAGACACAAGTGTATGTACTCATTTTTCACGATAAGTAAACATATGTTTTTGTTTGTTTTTCTTTAACCTCCAACTTTTAAAACTTACTCAAGGACATATATTCTGCCTTTAACTATAATCTCAGCAGTAAGGCAGAACACATGTTCCACTGAATGTCTGGATACTATTCTTCCTTGCCATTTTTTTTAAGCATCCACCCCAAAAAAGATCAATTAGATTTTCATATTTTCTAATGCAGACAAAAAAGCATGAAAACTACATGTGGTGGGTTCCCCCACCCCCAAGTTCTCAGAAGCAGTTAAAAGAAAGCAAGCAAGAAAGCAAGAAAAAAGCTGTGTGTGAAGTAAGGATTTAGACAAAGGCCTCGGCACGGAGACTGTATACCTAAGAAAATCGTCTGTTTGGGTTTATACTTCCCCCTCCATTTTGTAGATCAAACTCAAATTGTGTGGTGGACTGAAGTAAATAAAACTCTCACATGTGAAATTCATTACTAAGAGGCTTTGAGAGAATATCTTGGTCAATCAAGGTTTTCCTCAAGTGCAAAGATTTCTAGCCCAGATCAGGCAACAGAGACATGTAAAAATGAAAAGAAAAAAAGCCACGAAATGATACCAGCTTCATAAAAAGTAGAATTTGTTCCGTGTGTGGGAGTAATAGACAAGGTTAAACTCTGTATCATCCTAAACCCGTTCTTTTATATTCTTCACATTAGACAGCGGATTGGGAGAGGCCCCTGTCTTTGTGGGGTAATCTCTGCAGTTACCGGCCCACCCTTGCAGTGATGATGTGCAGATTTATTAATCATCGATGGCGAGGACCCGAGGCTTACAGAAGGACTGTATCATTGGAAACAGTATGCTAGTTGGATGCAGTCTCTTTCATAATGTAAACACTGGCAGGAAAATCTGTATGAAGCATAGAGGAAATGCCATTTGCTTTAAGAGCAATGAGGAGAAAGGTGATAGGTAAAAGGGAAATTCACATTATGTTCTTGGATAGAAGGTCTAATTCTGTAATGAATGAAACAATGAGATGACATGCTCAGGGAAGGGGTAGGTAACCTCCTCATCAGTGGTGATACATCTACACAGTAGTGGCAATGTATCAGAGACATTAGAAACCAGAGTCTGTGAGCGTGGGAGTTAAAGTCTCCATGATCAGATGAGATTTCTCTTCTTGGCTGGATTCTCTGATCTACCTCAATGCTGTGAATATGCTTTTTGAAATGTTCCTAGAGCTATTCAAAGAAAATGCCTCTCAAATACCTAGAAGTCTTTAAAGGAAAAAAAAAAAAAGATGATTTCCTACATTCCATTCCCTTGATATTCTGCTTTAAAACCTTGAACTAGAAAGAGAAAGCACATCCGTGCATTAAAATTCCAGCAAGGCCGTCACTTTGTTTTCAAATGACATTCTGTGCACAAAGGTAAATCAGGCAGAAAGACTGCCTTCATGTTTTGATTTTCCACAGGGGAATTCCTTCAGTCATTTGAAGAGAGACCCCCCTGTACACACGAACACCTGATGTGCAGAAACCTTTGATACGTCATGGGTTTCTTATATACAGGAAGTGACTGGCTCAACTGAGCTGCCTGTCAGATTTAAGCTCTGATTAGAAAGAGACAGTTTAGAATATGTATATTACATGTTAATGTGAGCTGGTACTTCACAATCCAACACCCCTTTCCCATCTACACCTGCTCTCTCTTTTTTAAACGTTCAAAGCAAATGAAGCATAAAACGACATAAGAGCAAGACGAATTACATAAAAGGAGACAACTTATTACTTGAGCACCTAAGGAATTCTTAGTTTTATTGAATTCTTTTCTAACTTTCTTAGCTTTTCACTGATAAAGTCACCATTAAATTGCTATAATTAAAGAACCTAGCTGTGCCTGCCTCTTTCTAGATAGATCTTCCCTGTGAATCAGAGGCATTATGGCCTCACTGACAGTTACAGGAAAATAAATATGGTCACCCCAAAGTTACTTCAATTAACCTGGAAACACACTATTGTGAAGTGTGGGGCGCGCCAGTTACCACTGCAATCACAAGGACTCATGTCCTTCAGGTATCTTACAGATGAGAACCATCTTCTTACAGTTTATGTTTCTGAGAATGGTCATTTGTAAAAGACCGAGGGAAGAAGACTATGACTAGTTATGGCTGCAACACCATGCTATATTTGTTACATCGAAAGGTCTCAAGAATTAAGTCTTATCAATCCGACACTTCCCATAACAGAAGTCCACCTAAGTTCCTTGTCATCAGGGATCTGGTATCATTTGTAGTGAAATTTCAAGCAGTATGCTCAGTAATGTTCGACAGCAGGCAGCCTGTTATTACACTTAAGTTAATGATAGCTCAGGAGAAATAACTAGGATGGCTCTACCTACATACACCCCCATAACCATATTTTGGTGAAAATGTCTATGTATACCATAAGAAACAGAAGTTGTCAAAGTTAACTTACAGACTCTGCATGTTCCATCACTGCTAACACGAAGAAGACATATTCTTGACCGCTTTGGAGCTGCTTGTTTGTAAATCCACCATAATGCTTGTCATCCCCCAGGGTGAACTCAGTGGGAAGGACATCAAAGTGAGCAGCAATATATGGCTTTAATTCAACTTCTCTCCCATAACGGATGCTTCTGCGTTTCCTAGATATCTCTTTAAGCAGCTTAAGGAAAGAAGTGAGAAACAGAAAGAGAACTGTAAACAACAATAACCCAATTTATTGAGTGTTTAATGGAAGAAATTAATTCAGGACTGGGAAGAACCAAAATGCAATTTGTCCACATTTCACCTAACTAGGCAGCATCACTAAGTTGCAGTTCACACAATCTTTCAAATGCTTGTCTTCCTAGTAAGGTAAGATACTGGACTGCTATTTCAAGGCCCAGGGTAGAAACACTGGGTGAATAGATCTTCTACTTGTAGCTCATATCATTTCTTAGACTGAAACTATTCCCAAGGATAATAGTGGATCATAACTTGTCTCAGGAAAAAAAAAAAAATGATTGTATGAAGCTTTGGAGTAATCTGATAAAATGTCATCAAAATCTTTAAGTATGACCAAAGTTTAGGATGTTAGTAGTATTTAAGATCGTTTTTAGTAATAAGATTATTTATTTATTTATATGTATATTTATTTTCTTTAATTTTTATTTTTAGAGGTTTTATCTTAGGGCATGTGTGCTCGCTAGAGATAGAGACAGAGAGAGAGAAAGAGAGACAGAGTTAGAAGGAAAGTGAGAAATCACTCGTCCACACCAGGGGATGGCCATGCTGCAATCCCTTTTCCTCCATTTTCCTTTCAGGATCTTGGGCACACATGAACATGTGCCTGGTGTGAGTTTCAAGACACTAAGTCTGGGACTCAAACTGCGGTTGGCCATGTGAGAGTCCAGTGATGAAACCGCTATGCCATCTGCTGGCCTAGGGTAATAAGATACTTTATAAGATACGAATTCCCTCAAAACAGCAGAAACAGAATCCAATGAACAATTTTTAATATTCACATATTAAACAGACATTGCTACACATTTTTTGAAGGAAGATTTTTGCTATAGGGCATGTGTACTCGCCAGAGAGACAGAGTAAGAAAGTTAGATATCACTCCCCCCCGCCCCCCCTATGGGGAAGCTCACACCTCAATCCCTTCTCCTCCATTCTCCTCTCGGGGTCTTGGGTACACATACAAATGTGCCTGGTGTGAGTTTTGGGCCATCAGGTCCAGTACTCAAACTGTGGTTGACTAAGTGGGAGTCCAGCGATATAACCATTACGCCATTGCTGGTCCCTCATTTAACAACTTCTAGCTTGATTTTGCTCCTTGATTAACCATGTGCAGTGCAAGTCCTCACATTTTCCTCTTCGAATTTTGGGCATGCACTCACATGCACCTGGCATGAGTTTTAAGCTGCCAGGTCCAGGACTTCAATTTGTGGTGAACTACATGGAAGTCCAGTGACATAACCATTATGCCATCTACTGGCCCAAAATTAAATAAATAATTCTTTACCAAAAACAAAAAAACAAACAAACAAAAAACAAAAGGCCAGAAACGCAACATTTTAATTCTCTATCCTTATATCATCAAATTTTGGTTTACTTTCAATAGTGATGATAATGAGAGTAATGACAATTACCTAATATTAGTACTTACTAGGTGCTAGACACCACTTAGGGAGGCTAAAGATATATTAATTAATTTGTCCCTCATAATAACCCAGTAAAGTAGGTTACTTTTATCCCATTTGATAAATGAGAAAATTGATATGCAAAAGAACATTGCACTATTTTTCACTGTTACTAAAGGAAGATGAGAATACACTTAAGAGATCTGTTCAACCAGTTTTTAATAGTTGTTTTTTTTGTTTGTTTGTTTGCCTTTTTTTTTTTTTTAATTTCCAGAGGAGGCATGCACTCGCCAGAAAGACAGCAAGCGAGAACAAGAAAGAATGCACCCCACCAATGCGGAGTTTCACACTGCAATTCCTTCTCCATTTCTTGGTCCCGTTGGGATTTTGTGCATGTACACATACATTCCTGGTGTATTTTTCAAAGCCAGGGGACTGGGATTCAAAGTGCTGTCAGCCATGTGGAAATCGACTCCTTTAACTGCTAGGCTACAGAGATGATCCACCAAACCTATTTTTATTTATTGGTCACATATCCTCAAGGAAACAAAAATATGATGTCTGAGTTCTGATGATCTACCTTATTTTAACTCAGTATGTACTTAGATTTTTGTGTGTGTGGATGTGCATCTGCTTTTATTAACACAGATGAATATGTTATTTCCTTTTTCTGGAGGCTTAACATGCAAATTAAAAATTCAGACACCAAACACTTCATGCAATATTATACTGAAAAGTCATGACAAAGGTTATCGCTGATATGCAGTAAATAATGGTAGCCTGTTACTCTGAGAAGAAGATTGCTGCAGCTGAGCTGAACAGCTTTTTGAAGTTGGTTAATCAAAAACATTTACCATCAGTTGTTTATGTGCCTGTGTCCCCTCTTCTACTTCACTGATCAAACCCTACCTTGATTTTATTCATATTTCAGATACAACTGCCATAATTCATTCGAGTCATTGTCACTCCCACAAGTACCTGGTGCTAGGGTTTCTTTAGAAGACAATGGAAGTACTCCAAAATAAAATACTTGAGGTTTTTGGTGCTCCTTAGATCCAATGCAGTCATTCATTAAGGTCAAACCTGGAACATGACCCTGTTCCTTTAGGTTGTTCTAATCTCTGTGGGACACTTTCTATGTTATACTTTAAATGCTTCAAGTGAGCTCAGATGACATCGAAGTTAGCTTGTGTGTTGAAGTTACAACCACAAATGACTACATTATTTTTACAGCAGACCTTTGAAGTACAATGAAATGAAGAGCTTATGATGTATTACACGACCGGCCCTGAATTAAATATAACTAACATTTTGGGAATCTTTCTGCCCAAAATTCATTTTGACTATCAATATCTGCTCTGCCCAGTCTGACCTTGACAACAGGAGTTCAGGCCTATGAATTTATCATGTAGAGAGCATCCCTGGACAAAGGATAAATGAGCTCTGAAGATAATTTGGAGAGTGACTCCCTTTAGAAAGCCTTTTCGATTTTTTATGGGCCTAGATATGAGGCATGCATGTGGAAATCCCCTTAGGCCACCATTCTAGTCGATGATATGGTTCCAACAATTTGAATTATAGGCCTTTCTGAAAAATTACTTGGTCAAATACATTTAAGAGAAGAACACTGCTTTGTCAAACCTGGCAGTACCAAGCTATAGATAAAATTACTACAATGCTTTTATTATCCATGGTAGGGAGGAAAAAAAAATAAGAAAACTGTAGGGATCAGAAACTAGATGAGTAAGCATAAAGTGAGGCCATAGCCTACTTTCATTTGTTCTCCTCCACAATAGTAGCAAGACATATTGAAAGTAATTCTAGAAGATATAGCAAGGGCTTTAGTTCTTATATCAGATATAATTTCCATTTTCCAGTCAATGCATATCTTATTTCTTCCACCATTAATTCTACAATGTGATCTCAATTACATCAGTAAGAAAAGTGGGAAACAACCCATCCTGACCCAAAAATTTTGAATTAATGAAGTATTCTTTATCAAACTATTATACAGATTAATGCATCACAACTTGTGGGATGATTTAAATGACCCTTTGTCATAGGACTCAGCTGCATGGACCTGTACAAGTTAATTGCAAGAAAGTTCAATGTCATATAGCCCACCAGTACTGCTGTACATTTTGGAGGTTAAAATGAGGCTATAAATGAGATTCACTTCTTATAACTTACTATTCAACGCTTCTACTTCTAAGGAAAGTTTATTATTTTAAAGTACTTGATGTCAATCTGGCTTGGATTTCAATGCCTTGAAAACTTTAACAGGTAGAGAGATGGACACATTCTACAAGTTGCCTTTACATTTTAACTCCAATTTCAACTAAAATGGAATGGTGACAATTCTGTAATTCTGCTGAGAGCTGATTAACACAGCAAGGAGCATTACGGGATTTACTGATTAGTCAGTTACAAATAAAATCATATGTTGTTTCAAAATGCTTACAAAAGAATGACTGATCATTTTGCATCTTTGGATAAAGAATTGCAATCCCTCCAACAATACAAAATAAAGATTTTTGTTCCTTCATTTTTAACAGGAAAAAAACTGATTTGACCATAAATTATTTAACATGACTGAAATTGTATCTTACTTTTTAACCCCTGTAGTGATCATCTAACCACTGAACAGTGATACAAAAGCACAGGTGTAACCTCAAATTCATCTCCATTTCTGAACTAGATCAAATTTAACTGAGATGAATAAAAGAAATGAAGGATCCCACTTCTAGATATGACATATATCTGCCAAAGGAAGCTAACAGCCATTTTTTATCATGTCATTGCCTCAGTACGGATGCTGAAGTAAGTACCACCACCCTATACTGCAGTTAACAAACGTATTCTTTCCTTGCTTTGTTTGTGCTAATATGAGGCAAAGAGAATACTTAGAACTAATAGGTTACATTACGAAATGTGGCCTATGTTGTAAATAAATCCAATAAATTAAAACCTCAGATATCTCCTACTAAGGTCCTATTTGTCTTATGACCTAATTCAAAAGAGTATCTTTTTTTTTTTAAAGAGAGATTTTTGCTATAGGGTAAATGTGCTTACCAGAGAGATAGAGACCAACAGAAAATGAGAAATCACCCCCCTGGGGGTATGACCATGTTGCAATCCCTTCTCCTCCATTCTCTTCTTGGGATTTTAGGCACGTACACACTCACACACCCAGAGTGAGTTTTACGCCACTGGGTCCAGGCTTCGAACTGTAGTTGACTACATGGGAGTCCAGCAACATAATCATTATGCTATCTGCTGGCCCTCAAAAGAGTATCATGTTAAAACAACAAAGTTTCTCCTCTATTTCAAAATGTGAATCCTAGTTACCAACTTGTTGTGGCCCTCTGAGAACCTAACTTAACACTGTGTATAATACTTTCTCAACTAAATAAAAGTATACAATTCTTAGGCTCTTCACATTATGTATTAGCATTCAAAAAGTTGCTTTTTACAAACAGAATATGAATTAAAATAAAACTACTATGTAAAATTTTAGAAACTAAAATCATATTATTACTATTTGCTAGGTTTTATGCTATATTTCTTGCTTTGCTAAAAATTTTGTGATTTGTTTTGTTTTCCTAGGCAATTTAAACACATTTTAATTCTGAAAACCTACAGACTAGAGAGCAAGGCAAATATTTGCTAATCAGCAGAATTCAGAGGGGAACCTGGTCAATACCACACAGTAGGTTAAATGAACTCTTTCTGCAGTGTGCAATTTAGCATTTGTAAAAACCTTAATAACTATCGTACTAATGAAGGGCCTTGCAATGCCAATGAACAGTGATGAAGTCTTCCCTGACAATTCACTTCACTTTTCACACCTCTGCATCATGTTTTACAAAGGGTAAGGGGCAAACTATAAGGCCAACAAAGATTAGACAGGTTGTAAACTTTATTGCAGCTTAATGTCTTTTAATTAAAGCAAAAGGATCTGTCCTAAGGTCTCTAGAGGATGGCAGGCCCATACCACTGAACCATCCCTGCCTGCCATGCAGAAGTCAGCCCCTGGATTAGAAGCTGAAAGCCCTCCACAGGGAAAAGGAGGATATTTGATATATTAAATAACTAATGAAAGATACAGCCAACAAAGACATCATTACCTCATCTAATTCCATTTCATCTGGACTCTCCCATGGCTTGATAAATTTCCCACGAGATTTCTTCAAAGGCACAATTATTATGTAGTAACCTCTGCAAAGGAACGGATAGATAAATATAAAGTTAGTTCAGAGGGAAAAGAAAATGAATTTTCCTTTAAATCTTCCACAGATCAGTGATTGGGGTTGAAGGCAAATTATGAATATGGAGTGGCCTGTCCATTTCTTACATCAATGACAAATAACCACCTGTTTGTTCAATTTTAGAAACAACATGGGTAGACATTAATGCGTGACTTCAATGATCTTGTATGGTAATACGACCATGGCTGACTGCTCTTTATTAGTTATCATAAACCGAGCAGGCATGGTTTGTTAGGACCCTGGTGTGTGACACATCCAAGGCTGGTAGATCGAAATCTACCTCCACAAATTGCTGAATTAAATATTTCCTATGATGGTAATTTACAAGAGGACTTTTTAAAAGGAAGATACATGATAAAAATGACTCTTCATTTGCAGAAATACCTATTATTAGTTTACTAACCTAAAATGCTTTATCCTGATAAGGATAAAAAATTAAAAGCATACAGGTTATTCATAATCTCCTAACAATTATAGCAAGTCGGACAGAAAAGCTCTCCTGTTCCTACTCATCAGATCACAAATGCTACAGAAACATGGAGAGGATCAATTCCTAAAGGAGTTCGAAATCAATAGATCAACATAATGATATCCATAGGGAGAGCCAAAAATACTTGCTTCCTCATGTTGAGAATGGCCAACTAAACCTGAGTGATGTATAAAGCCAGCATCCAGAAATAGATCAAGATTATTTGCGAAGTTGTTACGTTCTCTACAGAGATTGTATATATCCTACTCCCAAACTGATGTGTAGGGACTCTGCTCACACCAATGTTTGGTAGAAACTGTATCAGGACTTTGAACGTAGTTAATACTAACACATTAGTCATTTCCTACTTCAAGGCATTGTATTAAATGCATAATCACATTTTACCTTCCATAGGACACTTCTTTTTTTTTTTTTTTTGGAGAGGTTTTTTTTCGCTATAGGGCGCGTGCGCTCGCCAGACAGACAGAGAGAGACATAGAGACAGAAAGCGAGAAATCACCCCCCAGGGGGGATGGTCACGCCGCAATCCTTTCTCCTCCATTCTCCTCTTGGGATCCTGGGCACGCACGCACACGCGCCCGGCGTGAGTTTTAAGCCACCGGGTCCGGGACGTGAACCGCGGTCGACTACGTGGGAGTCCAGCGACATAGCCATTACGCTAACTGCTGGTTCCCCATAGGACAATTCTTTAAAGACAGCCTAGGTACAGGTTCCAAGGCTATAGAGACAGGTCACAGACAAAAATGATCCAGATACATTAAATAACTGCCCAAGTTAAAATGGATAGTGAAAGATTTCAAAACTTAGTTTCTCTCTCTCTTTTAAATTTCTCTCTCTCTCTCTTTCATTTCCTGCATGTATTAAGTAATTTTCTAAGGACTTCATCAATTTTGTGGAGATATATTGTTAACCTTTGTTAACAAGCCTTAAATTTTACCTCTTTCTTCTAAAAGCTCGCTAATTCCATACACGTACGCATACAGAATCACACAAAATAGGAAACCCAATGGAGGGCCAAATAACCTGAGGTTTTCTACAATATAGGCTCAGTGTTCAGCTTCCAAAGGGGAGAAGATGCAAAGCATGTCTTTCTGAGCCAGTGGTCAGCCCTTTGTCTTTTCTTGTGCCTAGAGAAGGAAGGAGGTGGCACCAGGAAAGCCTGTAGCATCTGATGCTGACTTTACTGATGGAACTTTCTTTCACAATAGTTTTTTTTTTTTTTTTTAAAGTTAATTCTGTATCTTCTGAATAATCATCTCAAAATATCCCATAGTAGTGTATTTTGAGGTAGCATATTTTAGTTCCCCACAAATGAAAATATACACTCACCCAAACATACCCGGCATCTTTATTTTTTTTATTTATCGAAGAGTGTATGTATATGCATGAGAGAGAGAGAGAGAAAGAGAGAAGAGAGAGAGAGAATGAATCACTCTGGACAAAGTGTCCTCATGCTGCAATCCCCTTCCTCCAGCTCTCTGATTCGTCAAGATCTTGGGTAGGCAGTAGGTATGTTTCAAGCTTAGCAGGCTAGGTATCCAGCCTGTTTTCTTTGATTTAAAGTTTGTTTGTTTATTTATTCATTTATTCCTTCCTTCCATAAAGTGAGAGACCAAGAGAAAGAGAGAGACAGAGACATGCACCCCCAACAGAGTGTTCATGGTCTGATCCACTCACAGGCTCAGCCAGCCCAGATCATGGGCACATGTACTTCCAAAGTATTCAAGGAGGTCTCCAGATTCAAACTCAGAACAAACACATGGGTCAATCTTGCCCCGTGCTTCCTTGCCACTGCTCATCACTCAGTCTCCTCTACCCATAAACCTTTAATAGAGAAGGCTATACACAGGACCAAGAGATGAGGCGGAGGATGCTACCAGCCCTAGACCATGTAGTATCGAAAGAAAAACAGCATGCGGGACCAGCAGGTGGCATGGTGGATAAGGTGCTGGACACTCCCATATGGCGGACCACGGTTCAAGTCCTGGGCCTGGTAGCTTGCTTTCTCACTTTCTCTCTCTCTCTGTCTCTGTCTCTCTCTGATCAAATTAAAATGAATGAAAAAATAAAATTAAATAAAATAAATATTTTAAAAAGTGTTAAAAATCACTGATTTTAAGAAAAGAAAAGAAAAGCAGCATGCACTCAAAGTTGTCTTTCTACTCATCTCAAAGCAAAACTTTTAATAAATGTTCTGTGGTAAAAAGCTCCATTTCCATAAATGAAGACTAGAAATGAGCTGTCCAATATATTGGGCTAATGGAAAAGTCTTGACGTATTTTTCTGCTGTTTTTTTTTTTTTATGTAAAAATGCATCATGGCTTTTCTGACAACCCAACAGCATCCCCTAGTCTGGAGTTAGATGAGCTATAAATGTAGAACACATTGGTTTTCAAAGACTTTGGATGAGAAAACGTAAAATATCTCAATAATAATTTTTTCCACAGTGATTACATGTTTAAATGATAATATCCTGAATATATTGGGGTCAACAAACTATGTTATTAAAAGTTATTTCATCTGTTTCTTTTTACATTTTCGCTGTAGCTCCTAGACATTTTAAAGTTCCACAAGTGTCTCTCATTATTTTTTGATGGGCAGTGCTGCTCTAGAGTGTTCTGGTGAAGAATATGGTACCTGGAGCATCCCTCTTTAGCAATTCAATGTGGCCCAGAATTTGGGCTCTGCTTCTAAAGTGTTGTGTGATTTTGGGCTGATCATGTAATTTCCTGAACCACAGCTACATATTCTGAAAAGTCAAAGTAAACAGCATCATGCTGGGACTTGGAAAAAATGAAATAAATGAACCAAAAACCTTAGCACAGTGCGTGGGGCAAGTAGTACTAAGCAAACAAGAGCTGTTTTTGGCTAGTAAAGTGGGAGACCTTAAAGGTGGCAGAGAGGCATCTGAACTAGCTTATTCAGTCAGACATGATGAAATCCTATGAGATGCATGTTAAAGAACTCATCACACCTTTTTTCCCTCTAATCAAGAATTCAAGGCAAACCAGACAACCATACTAGAACCCCTTTCCAGGGTGCTGTGAGCAACTAATCAACAGATACACAAGATAACATCACCTGGCCATGTGTTTTCTCTCCTACAAATAATCATGATCATCAAGCAGGGTGAGCAGAAGGAAGAGTTGGAGTGTACAAGAGAAGCCAATTGCTTTTATTTTATGACCCAGAGCAAGATTCCTCCTTTTCCTGTCCTCCCACCACCTGAAGGATTTGCCAAATAAGTCTTTCATGTTAAATAGGCATGGAAAAGAATGACAGAGGCTGCAACTGAGCGTAGAAAACAACACTGCAGATGTACTTGATAAACACACTTGTCAGGGAACTTGCTTTTCACTACCAAGTGCACAGTTAGGAGAACATCTCTTTGCCTAAAGCATCGATACTGCACGTGATCAGACAGCTCCCACTGTCCTCTTTTAGATTCTTCTAAATCAAGGTTAAGCTGATGAATTCTATTAATTTATCTTCTGCTTTCATACTTCCAGTTGCCATTCTTGTATATGCAAAAAAAAAGAGAAAAAAACTAAAACAAAAACAAAAACAAAACACAAAACTCCATTATTCTTTCTCCTACAGCACTTCCCAGCTATTCATTTTACTCATGACTGGGATAAGAATTGAACAGATTTCAACATAACAAGTAACTAATAATGTGGCCAGATATCCATTACCTTTTCTCTTCCCTGATCCCTAAAATATTCATCTAGGGCAGTCAAAGTGGAGTTTACTTTCAAGTAGCTCTCACACACTGGCAGAAATGGAGTACTGCAATTTGGAATTCCATACAGCGGGCCTTGTCTAGTTTTAAATCAACACAACTTAACTGTGTTCCCTGAAACTATGGCTTTGAAAATACCCATTCCCTTCCCTCACCTGTAACCTAGCTTTCCCCCAAGATTACTGCTTCCCTAGCAGCTTTCTCACTTAGTGGCTGTTGACTCATCCCTCCACCCTTCTCATGAACCTGAGGCTAGAGATGAGCTGTTCCCTACCCCAGCCACTACCCTGAACTGAGATGTGCTCTAAGTGTCAAAGAGCACAAAGGAGTTCAAAGACTTTGTATGGGGGATAAAAAAAGTTCTTTCCTGGCTCCCTTTTGCTACTTGAAGGCATCTTTCCTTTACTCTTACTAAAATATAAAACAAATCCCACCATTTTTGAAGTTCATGCAGTTTGACTACATCATCTCTGCTTGATTTTTGCAATCTCTCCATCATCTCTGTTGTTATGAAAGATTTGTTTGTAGCGTTTCTGGTTTTCTTTTCTCCCTAAATCCTGCCATCATTTTGAGTGATTGCAACCTCCACCCCCAAATTTTAGATCTTTCAACTCTTCCTCTCGATGCCCACCACCTCTGCTGTAACACAAGTGAAATCTATAGTTGCCATTCTCTGTGCTTAAATCCAGGGAGGTCAACACAGCCTGAGAAGTCCTGTGTGGGACAGAATATACCAGAAACTTACGCTCAGCAAATTCAGTGACTCCCTCCACACAGTCTGGTGATCTTACCTCTATCTAATAATCTCTCTAGTTACCTAGTACTTCGAGTTCCTGCAATAAGTTTTTCCATTTTTTCCTTCTAGCCTCAAACCTCAGATTCCATATTATCATGTAGAAGATAACCATGTCTCTTATATTCAGAGAAAATACAATTATCTAAAAAAGAATTTCCTTACCATCTGTCTACCACACTAAACTAATCAATATAAGCTTATCTATGTCTGTGCATAAATCACAATCTTTCCCTTTGATTCAATAGAAGGGCTGGCCCTACTTTTTATGGCCATTATCTATTTTTTGAGTTGGCTTTTACTTTCTCACTTCTCTTAGGAAGTATACAATATTCCTTCTCTCTCATCTCTTTCAGCTTCTCCCTTCTCACTGGATCCTCTCCATTGGCTTTCAACCATTGTAAAGATCTGCCATTAAAAACACGACCATATCCCACTCTTCTCATCATCCTTTCCATCTCCCACCTCTTCCTGTCAATATAGTCTTACTGTTTCCATTTCCTTCCCTTGCTCTCACCTCCAGCTGGCTGTGCTCAAGCTCCTGCCTCTTCACTCCAGCTCACTACCTTTGCCACAGTTCTCAGTGACCGCAATAGCATTCCATCAAAAGCAGAACTTCTGGTCCTCTCTCTCTTATTTGACTTCTCCATAGAATCTTATCATGTTGATAAGATCCTCCAAGATCCTTCCCTATATCTGTGAGGGAACTCTTTTTTCCTACTTGCATTTCTTACCATGATCAACATTTTTTCCTTAACAGAATTTATTATCTGCTACCCAACTCTTAAATGGTGAAGTTCATCAAAGCTCCAGCCAAGGACTTTTTTTCACAACCCATTTTCTTACCAGGAGATTTCATTCCAGCTCAGAGTACCCGTAAGTAAATGCAAATGATTATGATTTGCATTTGAAAATACCCATGCTCTTCCCTCACCTGTAACCCAGCTTTCCCCCCAAGGTTACTGCTTCTCACTTAGTGGCTGTTGACTCATCCCTCCACCCTGCTCATGAACCTCTTCATACAGTCTCTGAACTCCTGTGTGCTCTTTTACACTTAGAGCACATCTCAGTTCAGACTAGTGGCTGCTGTAGGGAAGGGCTCATCTCTAGACTCTGCGGTTCATGAGAAGGGTGGAGGGATGAGTCAACGGCCACTAAGTGAGAATGCTGCTCGGGAAATGATTCTAGACTAGACTATCTCTAGTCTAGAATGATCCTCTGAATTCCACAGTTTTATCCAATTCCAACTTCACGTCCCCATTTCTATGACACAAAAGTATTCAAAATTACTATGACTAAAATGAAACAATATGCCTTTGGAAATAAATCCTCCAATACTGTACCACATTCATTTCTTTTCACATGTCAGAAATCTAGGGGTTATCACTGACAAGCTGCTTCTCTTCTCTCCATTCCTCATACCTAATCTCTTGCCAAGTCCTATTACTTCCCAACCCTCTCTCTAGTATAATTACTTCTCTTCATCTTATGCCTGAATTATTACCCAGGTCTCCTTTCTCTTTCCATTGACTTTAGCCCCTTTTAATCCAATCTCTAGAATTTTTTCACAATACAAAATTGATTGTACCATTTCCACTTAATAAAACATTTCAATGGATCTTCATGTCTTAGAATAAAGATAAAAAGGTATTATAAGACCCAGCAGGATTTTAAATGAGTCTATCTACCCACATCCTTTGAGCTGTAGTTTGATGGGCTTTCAGTGTCTGGATTTTACGTTTGTCCATTCTGTTTCACGTGACTAACACCTTTTATCACTTCCACCAAGGTAACTTCTCTTTCTTCAAATACCAATTCACTCATTTCCTAAATGAAATCTTCATTGATTAGATCAGTTACCCATCTTAGATGATCTCAATGGACCATCTGTAGTCTATAGGTTTCTCATACTGTTTAAGAACTGTTTCTATATGTAGCACAACATTACTAAAGCTGACGTGTATATAATCTCCATGACATTTGCTTAACTTTGCCATTTTAGTCACTGAGTTGCTTTTCCTGATGAAAAGCAGAGGTAGGTAGGGCAGGTGGTTCTTCTAAACCAGGCAGTCAAAGGCATTTGAGGGCCTTATTTCTCCAACAGAACTTTCAGCTCTGTCTCATCAAGCTTTTTTTCCTTTCTTCAAACAAGTAATGGCATACCCAAATACAGTTTATGGAAAATACAATTCCTTGCTGTAAAAATTATCGTGTTTACCAGTACTGGTAACTCTTTTCCTACTCTCAAAGGACATTAAGGAAGATAAGACGATTCAGATAGGAGGTGTGAAATGGAGAGCTAATATGTGCCCTACAAGTTCATATCAACCAAATTATATAAACTCAAAAAACTTGCTTGACGAAGGACATTTGGAGAAGGGATATAGAGGTTGAGCATTGACGGGATGGGGAGGTGTGGTGTTATCTGCTGAAGATATTTTGATCAACAGGTCTGGGGAGAAATGTGCACATATCAAAATGGTCTCATTGTAAGTCAAACAATATGATTGAAAGTATATACAAAAAAATAAAATAAATTTAAAAAAGGAAAAAAAAGAAAAAAAAACTTGCGTGAAATGAAAAAAAAATTGCTTTGGAATTAGATCTGCTTTATATGTCAGTAAAACTAAACTCTACACTTTG
The DNA here is from genome assembly GCF_000334495.1 of Tupaia belangeri chinensis. Lineage (NCBI taxonomy): Eukaryota > Metazoa > Chordata > Mammalia > Scandentia > Tupaiidae > Tupaia > Tupaia belangeri. Next base: position 701,890 of record NW_006159787.1, read on the forward strand.
CTTTGCCTCTCTGATTCAAGCCTGAAGTTTAGGCTCAAAACACCTTTTTCAACACTGACTCTAAATATTAAACTAATAGAAAAATAAATAACTTCAGAATCAATATATGTGGAAAGCCCTTGACTACTTATAAAGTAAGCTGTGTTTTCCCAGTATATTAGATTTAATTAGGTAAGTTAAATCTAACCTTCAGAATTTTAATTATATTAAGTAAAGTTTTACTAATTTCATTTAATATGTTATCATCAAGGGACACAGCTCCATATAATTATATGAGAAGGCAAGCTCTGGTCTTCGCAGCAGTCCCACTTCAAATTCAGCCAGGCTTTTTGTATTAGCAGTAAGTATTAGTATTTTTTAAACTCGTTATTTAACTGGGTGATCAAAATTTATCTTAGAATTTAATGATGAGTTTTATTCCTTGGATAACTTTTGAGATCTCTCACTCTCTCATCTATCTATCGGTCTCTCAATATTTTTTTGCTTTGGTCATTTGGGCACGTATTGTTTATATCAAATTAATTTGCCATACAAAAACCATAGCAGGTTGAATAATCATTACTAGTTTTATGTTTAATTAAGTCTTTGAGGGCCAGCAGGTGGCATGGTACTTAAGGCACTGGATTCCCACATGGCTGACCATGGTGGGAGTCCCGGACCTGGCACCTTGAAAATCATGCCATGTGCATGTGCGTGCATGGCCGAAATCCTGAAAGGAGAATGGAAGAGAAGGGACTGCAGCATGACCATCCCCTGGGGGCAGGGGCTGTTACTCACTTTGCCTCTTTCTCACTCTCTCAGGTGAGCACATGCACACTATGGCAAAAACAAAAATCAAGACTGAATAATTTTTAGTTGTGTGCTGTGAGGGAAGTTACTTGTCTTAATAATGATTTTTCTCACTTGCAAAACGGAGGAGGGCATTGTTGGCCTTTGGGAGGCCTCCATCTTTACCTTTCCTCTAAATTCTCTTTGTAACCTACTGGTTTTATTGCTTCATGATAATTCACACACATTTCCATGATCTGTGCTCAAACACGTGTGCCTTGTGGCTCTTGTTTCTAAGGCTTGCCTAGGACTGTCTTGTTTATGACCGCTTCTTATGGAGTTCTTTGCTGGTTAGCTAATTGTCTAAAATAAAATGCCCTGAATTGGCCAATAAATTCTGTGATCACAGGGACAGGGCTGGGGTTCAGAATGTGTGGGCTCTGAAACCAGACTGCCTGAATTAAGTTTTCCCTCTCTTTTCTAATATTGTGTACCAGGGCAAGTTGGTCCATTCCATAACTGCCTCAGCTATAAAACAAGAAATACCTTCTTGTAAGGAGTGTATTAATGTAAGAAATGTCCTTTGAATAGCATGATAATCTACTTCACAGGATTACTTTGAGACTTAAATGAAACCTTCTAATATCTTTAGTAAATTACACAGCACTTTAGAAATTTAAACCTTTGGTACTGGAGTTAATATGATAAATTACTCTTTTTTTTTTAATTGTCACAGGACATATGTACTTATCACAGAGACCAAGAAACAGGGGTGGTAAGGGTTAGAGAGAGCACCACCTAATGGGACATAGTAATATTTAGTCCCTTCTCCTCCATCTCTCCATTCTGTTAGGATTTTCGTCCCATATATTTTTCAAGTCTCTGGCTGGGATTTAAACCTTGGTTGGCCATGTAGGATTTGGCCCCCTTAACTGATAGACCATGGGACAGGCCCTGATAAATTACTCTTTATTAAACTGCTAATAGTAGTATGCAGATTTTAGGAAGCAACATTACAAGGCAGGCTTTCAGAAAAATCATCATTTTTAAAAGAAAAGGAAAAACTAGGGAACCTGAAAGATAAATTAGTAGGAACAAAGAAATTTAAATTTTCATACAATACTTAAAATTCATTTCCATTTTTATATGCGTAAGACAGTTGCTATGTCATAAATTTACATTGAGTACCTCATGGTTGCTTTCTCTCCTAGTACAATCTGTACAGCATACCTTTTTTACCATCCAGAGTAACAGTCTCCTCAATAAAGTCACAGAAGTTCTCTTGGTCCTCACAGTATGCTTCAGAAGAATGATGGCACTGTTAGATTTTCTGATTGGCATTTTGTACCCTCAATCAATAGACTGAGGGTACAAATAATGGTAGGAGCACCACAGAAATCTTAATTCCAGAAGTGTTGTACCCTTAATGCTGTTTTAGTTGGAATTCAGTCTTTTCTTGAGGAGCTCTCCACAAAAAAATACAAAGCCAATTGTGAAAAATATAGAAGTAAGGAACGATGTCCGCCTTACGTTTTTATGACACAATTCTGTTTTTAGGCAGTGAGAGGTTGGCAGGGTAGAGATCAAGATCTCCCAATTAACTTGACCAGATATTAGAGAAGCATTGTTCCTGCAGGTAAATAAAACTGGTTCTAATCGTCAACCTTGCATTTGGCTCAAAAGCAAATAGGAAGCATTTTTTCTAGATAGCTTTTGTTTAAATAAAAGTTAGCAACTTGCCCATGGTTGTGAAATGAGTACTGTTTCCTACTCTCTTTCTCCGACTGATGGAAAAACTACACTGCTTTTTCTAATTTCTTAACTTGCAGAGTACTGCAAATGCTGTAACATGGTACAGTGTCTCCTAATACTTGATCATGACACATAACTAACACAGGAGACAAAGTGGGTAACTTTATGCCATTATCCCTCCTCAAAGCCCAGTGTATGTAAACCATTTAAGGCTTTTCACTGATTGATTCACTTTCCATTTTTCATGGTTTCATTCTTTTTCAACTCAAGTATGTTCCTGATTTAGTCTTCCATTCCCTTTTCCCTCAGGAGGGTCTTAGGATATATTTTTGAAATTCTTTCATTCTTTTCTAGAAAAAATTTTTCCCCATAATACTGGTTTTTTTTTTTTTGCTCAATAATGGTCTCATCTCACATCAATTTTTTTTTTTTTTTTTTTTTTTTCTCAATAATGGTCTCATCTCTTTCATTGTTACCAAAGTTGCATACCTTTCTCTGGTCTGATATTTTAAATATTAAAAGGAGAAAGCATATAAATAAAACAAAGAGAAAAACTGAACCAGCTCAACAAAAACACTAAAAGAATCCATTCTGCAATATTCTTAAACCATTCAAAAATTGGAAAATGAAATTAAAGCTGATGACCAGTGGACTAAAAATATCAGTTCCCATTAATGTCTAACACATTCTATGAAGACGATTTGGTGAGCAGCCTTTAAATATCATATTTTATATAAATAATGAAACGTCCGGAAAACTAAGTTAATAGTAAATGCTGTAGAATGTACTATACTATTTTTATCTTTCAACTGCTCTTTTCGTGAATAGGCATGCATTTGTTTTTAATGGATTGAATTTACAGTCTATATCTTTTCCCTGTTCTTTCACTATTTGCAACTTTTTCACCTTTGCTAAATTTTTCCTGTTCTTCAAGATTCAGAGTAGATCTCATCTCCTTTAGGGTGCCTCCCCTGACACCAAGGTTGTGATAAAACTCGATATTTATGTTTCCACAGTACTCACCCCATTATATTCACATTATCTAGTTTCTGTATATGTTTTCCTACTATCACGTAGGACTTTATCTCAGTCATCTTTCTATTTCCAGACAGAACACTGGCAATATACTGTGGATAGAATATGCATTTGTTAGATGGCAGCCGGAAGGTCTTAGCTGATGAATAAGAGGTAGACAAATAGCGAGTGCAAGTTTTTCTCTCACCTCTGCCTGATCACATACACTATATTCTCTGCCTCAATTCTTGTCTCCCCACTCCGATGGTATAGCTAACTTCTTGTCATTTTTTAAGCCTCAGCACTGATGTCACTTTCTCTAGGACTCCTACTTTTTATTACTAAATTGGGATGAGGAGCCTGCTTTTTGTCTTATCTATGTAATCTCCTCTATCATAGGACACTGCTTTAACTGACTCTACTTGACCAAATTCCCTCACTGTTTACATTGTGTAAGAGCAATGAGAAAGACTTCACTGTCTCCACTGAATCTCTGAAACACTACGTGGCACTATGGCAGGTGATGTGAAAATATCTGATGTCTCTGGCCTTCATGATAGTTTCATGAGTGAATATTTATCCTGAGACTCACTGAATTGTACATATTAAATATGGCCATATGATACATCAATAAAATGGTGTGAGAAAATACATGTGTACACACACACAATATATATATATAAACATTTTAGAGAGACTTTTACTATAGGGCATCTGTGCTTAGCGGAGAGAGACACAGAGAGACAAAGTGAGAAATCATCCCCTCACGGGATGGCTACACTGCAATCCCTTATCCTCCACTCTCCTCTAGGAACTTTGGACATACATGCACATATGCCCAGTGCAAGCTTCAAACCTCCAGGTCCTGGCACAATTGGCCATGTGGCAGTCCAGGGCCCCAACTACCATGTCGTCTGCTAGCCCAAAGAATCTTTTACCTATCAATAATAAAAAAAATCTGGGACCAGCAGTTAGCGTAATGGCTATGTTGCTGGACTCGCATGTAGTCTATCGTGGTTCGTGTCCCGGACCCAGTGGCTTAAAACTCACATCGGGCTTGTGTGCGTGCGTGCCCAAGATCCCGAGAGGAGAATGGAGGAGAAGAGATTGCAGTGTGGCCATCCCCCCTGGGTGGTGATTTCTCATTTTCTGTCTCTCTGTCTCTCTCTGTCTGTCTGGCGAGTGCACACACCCTATGGCAAAAACCTCTCCAAAAAAAAAAAAAGAGAAAAAAATAATAAAAAAAATCTGCAGAATGGATAAACAAATCAATGGAAAATACAATCTTACCCTTACATTAAATTGTATTAGCACAAAAATCATAGTAATACTTGATTCTCATTTTTAGTTTTCTGAACAGTAGGAAAAACAAAAAAGAATGGACAAAAATAGAGACTTAATTTCTTTGGTTAATTTATTTTAGTAATAATAATTCAGAAATTCTGGCACCTGGACAATATCCACCAATTAGCTTATCAAATCGGCAATAGCTGAGAGTTTTCTCAGGAAGGATTGTTTATGGTCTAAAGAAGTCAAAGATATTACTCATTTCTAAATTTTACAACTTGTACTATTTAAAAACTTGTAAGACTTTACTTTAGAATATCTGATTTTCTAAGTCATCTCTAAGTTTTCTGTAGCTTTGGGAATTTTTTTAAGAATTATTTAAATTTATTCATTATTATTATTATTATTTTAATTTGACCAGAGAGACAGACACAGAGACAGAGAGAGAGAGAGAGAGAGAGAGAGAGATGGAAAAAAAGAAAATAAGCCATCAGGTCTGAGACTCAAACTGCAGTCAGCCATGTGGCAGTCCAGTGCCTCAACCACCATTGATACTTGCCAGCTGCAGCTTTGGGAAGTTTTGACTGAACTCTTAGAATTTTCCTCCTAGAAACTTTCTGAATTTTCCTTATTCAAGAAAATCCCTTTGCCAGGCTTCCCTAGCTAAGACTTAGTTCTCAATTTTCCAAGAAGTTTTCTGTATCTTTTATTGGCTTTCTTCTTCCTATTAACAGAGATCTTCACTTTGGGTCTTTTGCTTTGTTTTCAGATGATCTACACCCATGGTTGGCATGTAGCTCCCAGTGCTGCAGTGCGGTATGCCACCGGGGATAGGCCTAAGCCTACATTCCACTAATACTTCATCCAGAATATAGACAAAATTAAACTCATTGACTTCTTGACTTTTCATCCTTTATGATGAATGACGGCAACATTCATTGCCATCTAAGCTCAAACCTCAGAGCCATCTATAACATTTTCCTGTGCCCTGACCTCATCAGGAAGGCAAATGTTCTGCTGCAGCTCACGTTTACCTCTGCATCTTGTTTCCATCATCATCATCTTCCTTTAAGATTTTGTCAGTTGCCTAGAGTCAAATAATAACTATATGACTTTCCAACAATTTTCTCTACCACTATCTCTGTGCTGTTCCAATCCATCTTACGTCCCAGCAGCCATGAACTATGAATGCCTTTCTGTTTGACTTTCAAATCTTTCCTGGCAAATTTCATCTAAACTTGATGGTGTGGGAGAGAGAAATGAGACAGGGTATAGCCTTATCCCAAACAGGCAGTAGTGTCTACCATGCAGTAGATACTTAATGCATACGTGCTAAAATGGAAAACAAAACAAAACAAAACAAAACAAAACAAAACTAAAACCTGGTATTATACAAGTGGCATCATGCCACTTTCCCATATAAAGGCCTTTAGTAGACTGCCGCTGTTCATGGGAGATAGTTCCAACCTCTGAGCATGCCTCTCTCATCCTTCCCTCATCACTCCAGCCTTGGCACTCAGGGCTCCAGCCCCAGGGCACCACCTGCTGCCTTTACTAAGGAGCTTTTGCATACACTGCTCACTTTGCACATAATCTTCTCCCTCCTATTTACTGTATGGCTCCTATTTGTTCAGAAAGATTAAGTTCAGAAACTGTCCTTGACCCTTCCCATTCTGAGTTAGCTGCTAAGAGACATCATTATATAATTGACATTTATTTATTACATCTGCTTAAAATATATTAAAATATGCCAAGTGTTTGGTAAGCTCACTGAAGACAGGAATCATAGCTTCTTTAATTCCCTGAGGTCCACTATAGTAACTACACTGAATATATTTTAGTGAATAGATATATTTTTTATTCTATTGCTTATAAAAACACCTAGGTTTTTGCTCTTGGATAAGCCACTTAATTGACTAGATTTACCTTTTCACTTCAGGTTTACTAGCCTGTATGCTAAGCCAGAAAATTTACATTTTTTGTTGTTTATGTGTTTTGGAATATCATTTCAAACTTTTAACTTGTTGAAATTTTCCTGTATTTTAGCACACATATAAAACATCAGTGTCATATACTGTTACTGTTTACCTAATAGGCCAAAATTTCTTTTGAACTTATAGCACTTTGTAAGACTTCCTTAAAATATTTTGTCAAATACCATAATTAGTCAACATTTCTCTCATTGCATATACTGTAACATAACTGCTATACAGTAAGGACCATATCTTTTTTTTTTTCTTTTCTTTTTGAGAGGTTTTTGCTATAGGGTGAGTGTACTCGCCAGAAAGACAGAAGAGACAGAATGTAAGAAATCACCCCCCGGGGGGATGGTCACACTGCAATCCCTTCTGCTCTATTCTCCTCTTGGGATCTTGTGCACGCAGGCACATGCACCCAGCATGAGTTTAAGCCACCGGGTCTGGGACTCGAACCACAGTTGCCCACATGGGAGTCCAGCAACATAGCCATTACACCAACTGTTGGTCCCAGGACCATACCTTTTCTATGTCCCATATATAACAACATTTCTGGTTGAACACAGGAAACACCCAGTGTTGAGTTAATAAGAAATGATGTTACAATGAACAAAATACAACATAGCTAATAGCAAAATGATTAGCCTATATGGAAGAATCACTCTATATTGAGCAGTATGTTGAGACAGAACTTCTTGTTAAGCTGTAGTTTGCATTTGCCCTAACCCTTTAGTTCACTTACTTAATATTCTCATTCGCAGGTACTTCTGGCAATTGCACTGTGATCATGCCATCCAGATTGGTCTTCCCAATGAAGGCAGGCTTGGTGCGTAGCACATCTGGTGCTGTCTTTGCAGTTACTCTGTGCTGCAGCCCCCCAGCACTGTTCCCGCGATTCGTTAGCACAAAGGAATATGACTTCTCAGGCTTCAGGTTGACAATTAACTTCTGTGTGGCTCGGCCATCTACTTCTTCTACCATCTTCCCATCATCGTAAAGAATCTAAAGAGACGTAACCAATCAGAGATATTTGATTATCAAGATTCAAAAAATAGTTTGTAAATCAATGTGTACTTGCCTGTGGAAAATGCATCTCAGATTAGTTCTAATTTTAGGCAGTTCCTAAGTCTGCAAGTGTTCATCTATATTGAGATCAAATCAATTTTTCCATTGGTTTTTACTACATAATGATGTGATGTTTCTAAATCTATGAAAAATATACAAAGAAATCTGCAATAACTTCTCAATAGTTGACATGTTGGTTCTGTTTGTTCTAAATAGAATGTGTACAGAAATGTTGTAGGTTTTCTTTTTTTTTTTTTTCTTTTTTAAAGGTTTTTGCCAGGGCTGGTAGGTAGCATGGTGGTTAAGGGCACTGGACTCCCACATGGCTGACCATGATTCAAGTCCCAGACCTGGCAGCTTGCCTTCTCTCTCTCTCTCTCTCTCTCTCTCTCACTCTGTCCCTCTCTGTTTAAATTAAAATAAATAAATGAATTAAAAAATAAAGTTCAATAAAATAATTCTTTAAAAAAAAGAGGTTTTTGCCTTAGGGCATGAATGTTACCTGGAAAGAAAGACAGATACAGTGAGAGGGAAAGTGAAAAATCATCACCCTTGGGGGAAGGCTACACTGCAATCCCTTCTCCTCCACTTTCCTCCTGGGATCTTAGGCACACATGTACACATGCCCAGCATAAACTTCAAGCCACTGGGTCCAGGAGTCAAACTGTGGTAGGCCGTGTGGGAGTCCAGTGACATAATCACTATGCCATCTGCCGGTCCCTTTTCTAGGTATTATCCACACCATTTTTTATTCTGATGTTTTCAATTCTTATTTCTGAATATATGCTTACTTCCATAAATGTTCCTCTACTTCTTAATTTGTAAACTTGTACTTTATGCTAACATTTCTAAGCCTTGATAACAAATCAGAGCTGACAGTGTGCCAAGTATTCAGACCAGTAAACAAATTAAGAACTCCCAGGATATTGCATTGTAAATTAGGAGAAACCAAGGAAATTTCATTCTGTGGTGGAAAAATAAAGCATTACCTTAGATGTAAAAAGTTCATTTCAAAGTACTCAGGTGACGCACCACTCATGCCAGCTCTGGATTTGGGCTTTTCCCACTTCTTTAGAGTGGAAACATCACACTGTGAAACCACTAAGCTCAGTCCTTTATTTGAAAATCACAAAGGAGACCCATGTGTGTATATGGCCGGATAAGAGCAGTCTGAATCTTTTGTAACTAAATTACCCAGAAGAACTATCCCTTTCCACTTTTACCCATGATGATATCTTGCAAATTAGAAAACAACTTACTTTGAAAGGCATGGCGGAATTATAATTCTCTGGAATCTCCCAAGACAGCAACACTGAAGTCTTCATCACTGCTTTGACATGAAAATTTTTTGCAAACACTGCTGGAAAAGGAAAAACAGTGTATTTAAACTATTCTTAAAAACATGTGACCTGTCCTTTTTCACCATGGACCACAGGACTTACACTAGATGCTGTCTATTTTGGTCAGAGAGAGACGTCAATTTGCCTACCTGTTCAGAGCATTCATTTTAACATCCCATTCTCAAAAAGAGCTCTCCTTTCTCTCCAATTCAGTTAACTACATTGTGTTTTCCTTACCTGACGACATTGGGGTGCTGTCAGCCAGACTTGCTTGACATTCTATAATTGAAATCTAAGGCATCCAAATGTATTAAGTTTTACATACTTTACCTTTTGGTTCTTGCTGAACCTATTAATGTGAAGGGGCCGGTCAGTTATTTATAGCTTCAATATACTGATTTCCAAAGACTGATATTCCTTTAAAGGAGGAAGGCCATAAGCAGACAAATCCTACCTTGATCCACAGGCAGTGTCCTGAACTGGACACTGGGACTATAAGGCCCGGGCCCTTTGCTCGTGTGAGCACGTACTTTTACATCGTACGTGGTATCTGCTTTTAAGCCAGTGAGTGTCATAGTGGTGTCAGCTGGAACAATAAGCTGCTCCATTGGAAGAAGGGGAATGTTGATATCCCTATACAGAAGGGTATACTTGGTGATAATGCCATTTCTCTCTGCCAGGACAGGTGGCTGCCAAGACAACTGGACGGAGGTTGCAGTGGTGCCTTCTGAGTGCAGGTTTTGAGGGAATCCAGTTGGTACTTCTTCTGGAACAGAAATTTCCTTCACCATCTCCTCCCCAAAGCCCACTTTGTTTCTGGCGGAGAGCCTGAAGACGTACGATGCTCCTTTATGGATGTCTGTGGCTGTAAAGTGATCTTCTTTTTCAGAGAACTCAAGAGTAGTGAGCGGCTCCATATCCTTACGGCCAAATTTTAGACGGTAGCCCTGAAGAGGTCCGAACGTGTCCACCGGGGGGTGCCACTGAATGAGAGCAGTATTCATCTGAGTGTGGTTAATCACAAGGCGGGGTTTTCCTGGAACTGGAATACACAGGATGGACCATTAGGACTAATTGGTATGGACGTTCAACTTGCCAGGTGGAAGTACCACTCTATTGATATTACAATTATAAAATACAACATACATATAAATATACATAGGTGTACACACATATACATTTTCAAACAATGTCCTCTCTCTCTCTCTCTCTCTCTCTAAATGCACTTTCTCCTGCTTTATTGAAGTAGGCTAAGATGTTAGAATAGGATGATAAACACTAAATAGACATCACTGAAACGATTTAAGTAGGTTTTTTTTTTTTTTATTTTAAACAGCTTCATGTTTTAAACTTTCACATATA
>NW_006159787.1:712611-753083 GCF_000334495.1 Tupaia belangeri chinensis
GTCTGTGGCTGTAAAGTGATCTTCTTTTTCAGAGAACTCAAGAGTAGTGAGCGGCTCCATATCCTTACGGCCAAATTTTAGACGGTAGCCCTGAAGAGGTCCGAACGTGTCCACCGGGGGGTGCCACTGAATGAGAGCAGTATTCATCTGAGTGTGGTTAATCACAAGGCGGGGTTTTCCTGGAACTGGAATACACAGGATGGACCATTAGGACTAATTGGTATGGACGTTCAACTTGCCAGGTGGAAGTACCACTCTATTGATATTACAATTATAAAATACAACATACATATAAATATACATAGGTGTACACACATATACATTTTCAAACAATGTCCTCTCTCTCTCTCTCTCTCTCTCTAAATGCACTTTCTCCTGCTTTATTGAAGTAGGCTAAGATGTTAGAATAGGATGATAAACACTAAATAGACATCACTGAAACGATTTAAGTAGGTTTTTTTTTTTTTTAATTTAAACAGCTTCATGTTTTAAACCTTCACATATAAAGGTTCATTCCATAGAACAATGAAGCCAAGTAAAGATTAGCCAATTAGATAGTGCTAATAAAAATAATAATTATACCACTGATTTACTGAGTAAATGCAGTGTACTGGGCACAGTGCTAAGAGTATTGCACATAGTATCATATTTGATTTACCTTCCTCATTCCTCACTACACACACTGGGTAGTTCTTATTATCTCTATTTTCTACAACGAGAAAATGAGGCCCTGAAAGAAAACTGTTCAAGGTCAAATATGGAACAAACGAGAAAGCGCTAAGACAAGTCAACTCAGCTCTGACTGAATCTATAGCCCAAACATTTAACTACGCTGCTATATTGCGTGCAAGTTAAACAGTACAAGGTAATACTGCTTTGACATCCTATGAATCTAATTTGCAATTTTTGTCTAACTTTACTCTCCACGCCAGTCATCCTCATCAAGTTCTTCATCTGTAAAATGGGAATTATATTAAGACCTACCTCATATCATTACTGTGAATGTTAAATGAGGAAATGCATGGAAAATTCCTAGCATTAGGTTTTACATTCCATTAGTAATCATAATTACTAATAATCAGAATGGTAAGCTTTTTGTAGTCAGGGCTAGCTTCCCACAAGTACAAAATTTCTTTATTTTTAAGTTAAATAAATTAAATATGCAAATTCTTCTAGTCATTCAATTTATTTTTACCTTGGTAATTTTATTTTACTTTTTTTTTTTTTTTAATGGAGACCAATTATTTCTGGAATCCACAGAGACAAACATTGATAAACAACACAGAACCAGGAGTTTCTTTTTTTTCTTTCTTTATTATTATTTTTTGTTTTTGAAAGGGTTTTGCTACAGAGCATGTGTGCTTGCCAGAAAGAGAGAGATAGAGAGACAAGAAGCGAGAAATCATCCCTTAAGGGGGATGGCCATGCCGCAGTCCCTTCTCCGCCATTCTCCTCTCGTGATCTTGGGCACATACACATGTGGCCAGCATGAGTTTAAGCCACCAGGCCCAGGACTCGAACCGCAGTCGACTACGTTTAAGTCCAGCAACATAACCATTATGCAAACTGCTTGTCCCAAACCAGGGGTTTCTTTAGGAATAGTCCAAAGACAAGGAAGGGAGAAGAGAGTATCACCAGAATCAAAATTAAGCCAACTTATGATAAAGATGATAGGAAGGGAGAAAAGCGAAAAGTGATGGGAGACAGGTGATGAAAAGCAGTATTATGGGAATATAGATAATCATAAAAAAGCAAATGAACAAAGAACATCTAGAAGGATCAAGGGATAATACATAGAACGTTAATCACAGAGATGAACTGGTAAATTTGTCCATGCCTACTGGAGATGTGTTCTGTCCAAGAACAAATTCATCAAGAAATTTTAACCTTAGCCAATGCAGCAGTAGTTTGTTTCACTTGCTGTGTAGATGCATAGGACGTTTGCATAACTCAGCTAACCTACGTTGTATGGGAAGAACTGTTTCTCTGTGCAGTGGCAATGACACAGTGAGTGTTGAAGACTGCCCAAGGAATTAAACCATTGTGCATGCACCATTTTTGAAAATGTGCATCCAGGTATCTTAAGCAACTAATAAATTCTTGCCACACAATTCATTCATAAGTTAGAGAGCTTGAGTTATTCCATTTATTTTAATATTTACAATTATTTTAATTTTAAAATAGCACTTCATGGCTGACATTAGCTGACATCCATAATTTCTCTTTATACGTAAACAACATTGACATGATTTGGCCATTAAAATGTCAGTGATGGTGCCAAGAGTCTCTAATGAGACACATCCTTGGTGAAGAGAACTTTCAGCAGAGAATATATCCTTTCATAAAGGAAATATAGTTGAAATGATTGGGTGGAAGCATAACTATTAATTCTCAAAATTCTCCAGGGACAAAGATTTTATTAAATATAATAACTGAACATTTCTAAAATTGTGTTACCATGAAACTGCATGATAATTTGTATACTGTGCATCTTGTTTCTTTAAGATGCAAGCAATGCAAGGATTAACAGCCTTTTCTTTCTTTTTTTTTAATAATTACTTTATTTAACTTTATTTACTTATTTTTATTTGACCAGAGAGGGACAGAATAAGAGAGAGATAGTGAGAGAGAAGGAAATTGAGAAAACAAGCTGCCAGGTCTGAGACTCAAACCATGGTCTGCAATGTGGGAGTCCAGTGCACTTAAGCACCAAGCCACCTGCCAGCCCAAACAACTTTTTAATATCTTAATATAAATCACAAATATATACTGCATACTAATAATATCTAGTAGCCATATATGAATAAGGCTCATCACTTTAAAATGGTGTTATAAAATATATCTAGTGTTTCACTGAAAAATATTGCTGTGGTACAAATTTGGAGAAATATAATGTCTGGTAAATTCTATGAAGAAAAAAATAATCAATGACTTTATAAAAATGAGCATTTATTCTTCTACAGGAATCACAACCTAGGATGGAGTAAGGTCTTGTTCTTTGATGTTGACATGCCCTTTGTTGTGCTGGGGTATAAAAGATTGTGAGCTTGAGGCTGGGAATCATAAGATCAAAGCCATCTTTAGAAGTAAGAGCTTCAGTTCTGACCTACTGACTTCCACTGCTGTGCCAGGAGCATCTCAGTCTGCTCCTCACTGCCAGGTCCCCAATAGTCATTCCTTTCCTGATCAGGAGTTCAAGCTAAAAAATTATGAGACAACTGGCCTAGAAGCACTAAAAACCGTAAGTGAAAGATTCAATAAAGAAATGAATGCTGATCAAGAAGTAGTGGCATACACGTAGCACCACCATCTGGGAAGCTGAAGTTGAGTAAGAGACACAGGTTTGATTCTGAGCCAATCTCACCATGCGAGGTGCAGTTGTACAAGCCTATAGTCCTAGATAATTGAGAGTCTGGGGCATGAGGACAGTGATACAGCAAGACCATATCTAAAATACATATCTGTCCCTTTCACTCTCTCCTTTTCTCCCCTCCACCCCCCTCTCCCTCTCCCTCCTTTGCTCCCTTCTTATATAAACAAAAGGACAAACAGATGATGAAATGAATGCTGAAGCAGGTAGCAGAAGAACTTCCATTATCCAGGCAGGGGATGCTGGCCATCTAAAGGAATGCCTAAAACCGCACTAAGTGTATGAAAAATGACATAATAGATATGGTTGAATTAAGTAAGTTGAAGCAAGGGTTTCAGATGGTTGTGGTATTTTACCCAGCAAAAAACAGGGCAAAAAAGTAAATGGAATATGAGGAGTTATATATTACTGCATACATGGTTAAAAAGGAATTCTCCAAAAGTCCATATAATAACAGTGAAATCTGTTTCATTTCTGCCTTCCAGAAACTCTGTGTAGTCAATATTTACCGACTCTTCACTTTGAGTAGACTTGTACACTATCACAAAAGCATTTGAATATGGTAATGAAGGTGGATAGAGCAGGGCAGGGCTCATGTCTTCTAATGTGTGCATATTCTAGCTGGGAAAATGAAGTAGGGAGGTAGATGGTGCTATGGGTGGAGTGTGGCTCATGGTTTCTAGTGCCACTGGATTATTGTGTGGACTATTTTAAAAGCCCACAGCAGCAGTAGAAACAATGGTTCTACTTAAGCACTGGAGCTACAGGATTGGCAAAATAAAAGAATCATAAATAATTACTTGGGGAAACTTGAAGGCTATTTATAGTAATAATCTAATGAATATATTGGAAGAAGCAGAAAAGGTCTAACTGCAAAGTAAATGAGTTAATTTATACCATCACATATAGACTCTTTTCACTTTGGGGACCAGCAGTTAGCGTAATGGCTATGTTGCTGGACTCTCAAGTAGTAGACCACGGTTCGCGTCCCAGACCTGGTGGCTTAAGACTCACGCCGGGCGCATGTGCATGTGTGCCCAAGATCCCAAGAGGAGAATGGAGGAGAAGGGATTGCGGCATAACCATGCCCCCTTGGGGGTGATTTCTCACTTTCTGTCTCTTTGTCTCTCTCTGTCTGTCTGGTGAGTGCAAGTGCCCTATAGCAAAAACCTCTCCAAAAAATAAATAAATAAATAAATAAAATAAACTCTTTTTGCTTTTGCTTTTTCATTTCTTATTCCCTTACTAAATCTTTCCCCTTAAAAATCTTTCAGGACTTTGGAAATGGTGGATATATGCTGCTGCCCTTCACTTGCTCTTAGACATAGCAATCCCTGGAGGCCAACCAAGGCACTCAGTTCCAATGGCTCTAATTTTAGCATCCATTCAACCAATCACCAACAGCAACAACCAGAATTGACTGAACTAAGCCTCTTATCTTTAGGCTAGTCTTTTTTTAAATTTTTGCCATAAGGTGTGTATGCTTACTGGGGAGAGACAGTGAGAGGGAAAGTGAGAAATCACCCCCCTTCCCCCCAGGGTGGGTACTCAAGCTGTAAACCCTTCTCCTCCATTCTCCTCCCAGGATTTGGGGCACACATGCACACACACCCAGTATGATTTTCAAGTCGCCAATCCGGTACTCAAAACTGTAGATAGTAATGCAGGAGTTCAGTACTTTAACCACCACGCCACCTGCTGGCCTGCTTAGGTCATTCTTAAATATAACTGCATAGTATAATACCAAAATGCGTGTAAAAATATATAGAAAATGTCAAACCAATATATTTTCAGGTTGTCTTAAAACTGAAGACCTCAGGGGACCAGCAGTTAGCGTAATGGCTATGTCGCTGAATTCCCATGTAGTCGACCGCAGTTCGCATCCTGGACCCGGTGGCTTAAAACTCACACCGGGCATGTGTGCGTGCATGCCCAAGATCCTGAGAGGAGAATGGAGGAGAAGGGATTGCAGCGTGGCCATCTCCCCTGGGGGGGGGGGGGGATTTCTCACTTTCTGTCTCTCTGTCTCTCTCTGTCTGGGGGGGTGAGCGCATGTGCCCTATGGCAAAAACCTCTCAAAAAAAAAAAAAAAATTGAAGACCTCAGGCAGTAGACCAATTACACAGAAAACAATATATTAATAAAAAATGTATAAACATCATCATCATTAAAACATAAAAACCAACCTTTCATTCAAAAGCATTTCTCAGATTACATGAATTTTACATAGATTACTTAAGTTATAATCAGTACTCTTATTGATTGTTTATAGTTTCTAGAAATAATGTATAATAAACTCATTCCCCTAATCAGACATTTTACTATTAAAAAATAAAATTTCGTAAGAATTTTGAGTTCTCCATGAAAAATGTAACTAAGTAATCATATTTTTCATGGTTATTAGGAGCTCATATTAGCAAGATAAACTCAGTAATTCTTCATACTCATATGAATATATGAAGATTTTAAAAATATTATACAAAACAAATTAATATGTCCACTAATTGCCCAGGGATAAACCATGACTAGGAAATGCTTTGGGGCTGATAGGCTGGCAGCAAATGAAGTCTAGAGCTTTCCTCTCAAAGGAATTTGAAGTCTGGAATGTCCCACCTCCACCCCAAACTCAGTGGGGAGGTTTCAGGGGGAGGAAAAAAAAAAAAAAGCACAGACATCTAAATTACAAGCATTTGTTATCTTAATCCCCAAGGCTCTGTTGCTCAAGAAAGATATGAAATTGTGAACAGAAATTCCAAAGAATTCTATGTATGAATAAAGATCTAAAAATTTAAATAATCCGCTGTGTGATGATTAAAAAGTGATGAGTTAGTAACACTAGGAAAAAAATCTTAAAAAACAAAATCATTCCTTTCTCTACTATTCTTACCTCTTGAATATAAATCCTCTACTGCCTCCTCCCTGCATGACTCTCATTTTATAGGCAATAAGAGTTTCAGCCTCTGTCTAAGACATTTCAAGCTTATTAAGACACAGTTACAAATGTCGGTAAAGGCAATGTTAATTTCTTCAATGTGGGATTCAGTTTTAGGGGCTTAACCCTGGTCCTCCTACTGGAGTGTCTGGTTCATTAGTCAGATAGCCATCATGCTCTCACAGAATACGTACCTCCTATTTAGGGGGCTAAAATGGCTTGATACAAAGGTATTCTTTAAAAAAATTTAAAAAAAAAAGAGCCAAGAAGACTCTGCCTTGAAGGAGTTTTGCCATCTGTAATCCTGCTGCTTGAGGCAGTTCCAGGTGGCAGGATGTGAGCGAGGCAAATCTTATGACATTTAGACAAATTTGGCAGTGAGCATGGCACCCAGGAGGGTACTCAACATCACAGCTGTTCTTTGCTTTATGCCTTTACATAGAGGTGTTTTCCTGAAAAGTTCTGAGGGAAGCGATTTGAGAAGTGTAAATCAAATCATAGTTTAAATGTTCCATGGGAGATCACTATATAAAGGGATTGGAGGAAAATCCTTTTGTAATTATATCTTAATTTATTGGTTTTACAGTGCTAGGTCTTCCTTCATGCTGGCTTTCCTAAGGTGGATGACCAAAGTAACTTTAAAGAGCACTGAGGAAGCTTTATTCTTCAAAAGGAGCGATTTCACAGTATTTATCTTTCTTGTTTTCCTTCATTCTCTTTTTTAGTTTCCCATCTTTTGTGCTATTTGGCTTCTTTAGAATCCCCACAAGCAGGAGGTGAGGAGGAGGAAATGACAAAATATCAAACTGTAAGCAATGAACACAGTTCAAGATGGCAGTTATTCTCACACAGTTTTGGGTAGAGGATGAAGCTGTTACGTGGCTTCCCTGTCAAAATGCCATCCCGACCTTCATGGGACTTGCTCCTTCATAGGGGTCATCTCAGTTTAAATATCTTTCTTCCAAAATGTCAAAATCTTTTAAAAATTTATTTCTTTATTTTATTTTTTAATAATTGCTATGAGGCATGTATGCTTGCTAGGGGGAGATAGACAGAAAGTGAGAAAGCACCCTGCGGGGGGATGGCCATGCTGTAAGACCTCCTCCTCTTAGGATTTTGGGCACACATACTCATGCTCCTGACATGTTTCTCAAGCCGCCAGGTCCAGGATTTGAACCATGCAGTCAGCTGTGTGGGATCCAGCTACCTTAACCACCATGCCACTAACTGAAACTATCTTTCTAAAACTTCTCATCCCCTAGGAATTTCCTGATCATTAATGTCTAAACATGTTTCCTTTTCATCTTATCACTTCCTGAGACTTGACTTACATACTCATTTGTCCATTTGTTAAATATCTGGTCCTGGTCAGAAAATACATTTCATGAAGGCAAAGCCTTTTTCTGTTTTGTTGACTGCTGCATGTTGTACTGGGAATAGTGCCTGAAACAGTGTAAGTGCTCAAAAGTATGTGCTGAATGACTGACTTAATCATGGGGACAAGATATATACTTAAATAGTATGGTTTTGTTTTTTTTCCTCCTGAACTTTCTTTACTTTCCTCCCGAATTAAAAAAATATACTTTATTCTCTCCAATTTTATCACAATAAATACCTGAGAACAGTCACCCATACCATTTGAAAAGTTAGTATTATTGCTCAAGGCACATGTGTGTACACACAGACATAATTACCTGCCCCAGTGGTGGACACCAGTTTGGGCTTGCTGCGTGCACCATCTCCTTTGGTGGTATAGGCTGTGACGGTGAGGGAGTATGACGTTTCAGGCTGTAGCCCAGAAATGATCATGTCCTGAAATGACACAATAGAATAATACTGATTCAAAACATGCTACGAATGTTTTTTGGGGAAAACAAGGCCATTTATCTTCAATCTGCGCATGCTTGAACATCTGCTGCAGCCATGCTAAGCACTGGAAGAAGCTTCATGCCTGGAGCTCATGCTATGGAGAGCTGTTTCATGCTAACATTGAAGTGAGGTCTTCAGGCACTAAGAGGCAGCTCTCAGGGATAGTAGTTAAAAACCTGAAATCTCAGGACGAACAGATGTGTAATATTTATGTCGTTGGACTCCCATGTAGTCAACCTTGGTTTTACTCCCAGACCTAGGGGCTTAAAACTCACTGAGTGCATGTGCGTGCATGCCCAAAATCCTGAGGAGAGTGGAGGAGAAAGGACTGCAGTTTGGCCATCCGCCCCATGGGGTAATTTCTCAATATCTGTCTGTCTGTCTCTCCAGTCAGTGCATGTACCCTATTGCAAAAATGCCTCTGGAAAACAAAACAAAACAAAACAAAACAAAACAAAACCAAACCCTGCCATCTTGAGTCACACTTCCTGATTTCTTGAACATAACCTTACTAACATAAGTCTGTTCCTACTTAATAGCTTGGTGATCCAGGGTGAGCAAGTCTGCTTCTCTAGACCCCCCATATCCCATTCAAAGGTTGGAATAACAATAGGATCCCACTGAGTTACTAGAGGATTAAATGAGTCACATCAGATCAGCTCTTAGAACTATGCCTGCTTCATAGTGAGCACTCCGCAAGCTGGCTGCTGTTTTATGCTTACCAAGCTCCACTTGCGTCCATTGCAGCCTGACCCACAGACCTGTGAAGGGGCTGAGCTAAGTCTGTTCCCTCACCATGTAAGTATTTTGCCAAATGGTTGATCTGTTCATCAGCCTGAGCGCCAGATAATTTTCTTAAGATTTGTGGCACTTACTAATTAATTGTTCAGGCTAGGAATAAAATTGAGGTAAATATTTTGACAATTTAGAGAGTAGACAATAAAACCAAAGGATATAATAGAAGACAATTTCTACATCATCAATAGGTGTTCAACTAATTTTGACTATTTAGAAAATGTTAAATCTGAACTATTTACCCAAACGTTTGGTTCTATCATAATGAATGTCCACAGGTGTGACAATTATACAACCCGATGATCTTTGAACTATACATGCAAATTTGAGGTTACATGATTCTTTAAAGTATTGCTATTAACTTGTTCTGATATTTTCTTCAGAGCTACACACACATCCACACTCACATACATGTCCACAGGAATTCAGAAATTCTTGGATTATTGGCACAGCTATGCATTCATGTTGAATATATATATAAATTTAAGAAAATTGACAGCCACTGTCTTCAGATCTAAAGGTAATGTGAGTATTAAATGAATGGACTGGATGGTAAGGAATACAGTAGGTTTTTCTGAGCAAGGCAGTAATGGGTACCATGGAACGCATCTACTGAAACTAATCTGACACATGACAGCTTTTGACAATACACTTTCTTTAAAGAGTAGGGATGTCATCATTGTGGACATTCAAAAATTTCAGATACCATTCTGAAGAGCCATTGAAAATTTTATTCTGCCAGATAAATGGACTATTTGAGGGAGAGATATTATTGTCAGGGCCTTGGAATGGTTTCCCTAACATTACCGAGGATAGAAAAACCAAGTAGACCACTCAGGAGTAACATTTTAAATTACAGCAGACACACTGACTATTCCAAAACAGGATAGGGAAATGTCAACACTGCTTCCAAGGCCTCCTGCATAGGCCACTAGTCCTTGCTGAAAAGCAGGTAAAGCTAGCAGGACAATGAAGCAAGGCCTGGTTTGATCACCAAACTGTGTGGTAAGAAATGTATACTTCCTGAGCCTTATAAACGTTTCTCATTCATCACACTGAATTTAAACACGTGCATCCTTCCTCTTGCCCAGGTTGTTGCAGGATAATCGAAGTAACACAGTTTGAATCAAGTCCTCTGCAGTGGCAAGCCTTGGCTGGCTACAGCTCTACCTGCCATGATTACGATTATACCATTTTCTTTCTTTAAGCTGTGGGAGAAGGTCACTGGTCATTTCGTTGTCCTTTGTGAGACAGTGTGTCTCATGTTTACGCCACAGTCACCTGTTCTCTCTGTCACCTCTGGGTCCATCTTACTCCACCTCCTGCCCCTGCCTGTTACAAGGTGTCATTCTCGAGGCTCTATCACACTTATAGTTCTGTTGTACCCATCTCTATTTCTAGAAAAACTGCATTCATTTCCAACCTTTAAATGGCTATCTCTGTCTAGATTTCAAACTTATCTCCAGCACTGACTGAGTTCAGGGAAATATACACTGTAAATACCCGTTAAACGTTTTCCTGTGACTATCCAGTGTCGACTCAAGTTCACCTAAAAATTACTCCTGGAAACAGGTTCCTCCTCTGCATTTCTGTATTTTAATGAGTGGTGAGGCACCTTCAACCTTATGAGCTATCTTTGACCACTTTCTCTTCCTTAAGTTCTTAGCAAGATTTTGTCAATTCCTCCTTTTGAATATTGATCATCATCATCCCTTCTTCAGTTTGGCTACTTCGACTTTGTTAAATTTTTATCACTTCATGACTAAATTAGTAAAGTAAAGCTTTTTTTTTTTTACTTGCTTTTCCATTTGTTATCTTCTTACTCCTAATCTACCCACTAGGCCACTTGTTTTTAAACTGCAATAACCCATTTAGTAGGTCATGAAATCAATTTATTTAGTCATGACCTGTATTTAAACAAAAAACTAAATGGAATAGAGTTTAGTATAAAATATTACAGTTTATCATATATTTAAAGGTAAAGTGAGGTTTTATAAAACTTGTATTTTAAGGCCAGCAGGTGGAGTGGAGGTTATGGCAGCTGGATGTCATATGGCTGGCTGTACAGTTCGAGTCCCTGACATGGTGGCTTGAAATTCACACCAGGCACATGTGTGTACCCAAAAGCCTGAGAGGAGAAGGGACTGTGGCCTGGTTATTCCCTGAGGGTGATTTCTCACTTTTTCTCTTTCTGTCACACTCCAGCAATCACACACACATTCCATGGCAAAAATCTAAAATAATATAAATTAATAAAATAAACTTCAATTTCAGTTCAAACATATGTGTGCATTGGGTCATGACACATATTGTATTTCTTACTAGGGATCATGGTCAAAGAGGTTCACAAAACACTGCTACACTGTCAATTCCACAAGAACTGATACTCTGTAGAGATTTACAAATATTTCTAACAAGAGCCCTGTACTTTGCCAAGACACATTAAAATCATCAGTGAATTAAAAAATACTAGTGTGTGCCTTATTTCTAGTGTGTGCCTTATTTCTCTAATATTTTTCTATATCTCTTTGGAGTTAAAGAGATAAAGACCAATCAAATCTTCAGCTCAACACCTCAGGTTTTTGCAACATTATGATCTACCTCTTAGCTGTGTTTACCACTGGCTTACACAATGCCTTTCAATTTTTTTTTTATTCATGATATAGTATGTACACATGCATGTTATTAAGAGAAAGAGAGAGGAGAGAGAGAGAGAGGTGTACCCTCCACAAGGTCTGAACATGCTACAATCTCCTTCCAGTCCCCTAGCTTGTTAGGTTATAGTCACTTGCACATATGCCTGATATAGTTTGCAGCTAACCGGGCAGGGGATTCAAACTGTGGTTGTCATATAGGATCTGGCTTCTCCTGAGCACGATTTTACTGCTGCGCCATAGAGGCGGCCCACATGAAGCCTTCTTTTGGGTCAAACTGGCAGACTCATTGTCACCTGATTATACCGTACTGTTGTGCTCAACTAAAAAGGTTATGTTCCCAATTCCAACTCTTAACACACATTCACACAGTCTCTCTCACACTCTTTTTCTCTTTTTATACCTATTCACTCCCTATTTAATGCTTAAATTCTCAACCAAGTTTCAAGATGTTTTGTACCATTCCTGTCAACTGTCTCTGAAATCATAATTCTTACAGACATTGTCCCTCATTATATAATGCTTTACATTGATTTTGGCCTTTTTTTTTTTTTTTTTTTGGTGCATGTTATGAACTTTTCAGAACGTTACACTTCTCCCAGTCACCTAGACTGTAAACACTGGGAAGACAGTCTCGTATCATGCTTTTTTTTTTTTTTTACAGTATTTTATAAAATAGGTCCTCCATAAATAATGAACCACTTGTTCAAACATTTTAAAAACATTCCTCTCAAAGTGATACACTTTCTGGTTCTTGGTGTGATCCATTCAAAGTCACTGAAATATGTACGGGTACAAAAGAGAAGAGCCACTTCTATATAAAATTAATCAGGGCCAGATCTGCATATTGCTAGCTCACCAAATATGCACACCTCACACAGGATTTATGAGCAGCCTGTATCAAACAACCTGATATCTTCGGTCTGTTATGCCACCATTTAAAGCATGCCTCCTCTGATGGTGTCTCAAGGTAGAGTTAGTAGCAGCCATCAAAATAATTATCGTGAACCCATGATACTTCTTATACGGTCAGTAACACCATGCTGAGTTTATAAAACAAACAAAATAAATAAAATACAATGTTCATCACATTGTGACGATAACTTAAAAGTAAACTGTTAGTTCATGCATCCAAGCAAATGTGATGACCAATGACAAATAAGTGCAAAGAACGATATCAGAAAAAAGCCAAACATATATAGTCTGTTTTTTGAAAAAACACTAAAAAATTACTCACATGTTCAGTAGTATCATCAAATTCCCACTGATTGAGATTAAGAAGGTTGAGGGGAAAAACAAAATAAAAAGGAATGAAAAAAAAATTGTAGCCTTATAAAGGCAACATTACCCTCCTTAGACTTAAAAGTAAAATATAAAAAAGGAGCAACTGAAGTAGTGTAAATAATAAAATTTCAAAGAATGTGTGTTCTGCTGCTACCCCATTCCCAACTGGGAGGTCAAATTAAATATGCTCTGTTAATGTTATCACTAAACCCAGCCATTTTTTTTAGATGGATCGTCCACCAAAATAAATCAATGGCATAGCAAAAAACTAATGTTTCTGATTATATGTTCTGCGATATTCATTTTGACTTCCTTCTTGGATTACAAGATTAATTCTAGTCAGTATTTAGATTAATATCTTTTGTTCTATTACAATCTTATTGGGCCAATGAAGACCTGTGAGATGTAATGAAATATCAATGAGTAATCAAGGAAAATAATTGAAATAGATTCGGGGGGGAGTAAGAGAAATCAACAATTATAAAGAAAAGTCAAAGCAGAAGAGTGGAAAAAAGAGTTGGCATTTATGGCATTTGTTATCTAACTCCACTAACTTCCATATTCCACAATAAAAACAGAGACAGAATTACAGTTCTGAAATGTAAAATACCTAAGTACCTAAGAAAGCCATCAAAGCATGATTGTCATATTCAAAACCGCAGACTTAGGAAATAAAACACAGAATAGTGACTATTAATTTTACACTAAGAGCTGTCTATTTTATAGACAGTACAATGTGTGTGTGTGTGCACTTGTGTGTGTGAGAGAGAGAGTATCTCAGGTCATTGGCCTTTTTCCAGCATTGAAGGGATACTATTAATCTTCACCTGAAATTACAAAAGTGGCCTTTAAACGAATACCATACAACTAGATTTGGAATACATAAATGAGCCACAAATACAGATCTTTTAGTTAGAATATTTTTAAACAGAAGCAAAAAAGAATTTTTGTATACTGACCTATTAATACTTTGTGGGAAAATACTTTCCTTAAAACCACAGGTAAATATATTGTCCTCTTATTTTCATATAAACAAGAATATAATTTGGGCAATCTGGTGCAGCAGTTTTTTTAACTGGTTCATAATCTTTTCCATTTTCACAGGAAGGTAGGCATTTTAATAAGAAATAATTTCAAATTATCATAAATTCCAGCCCTTTCCTTGCCCAGCCATGGCATTGGTACATAGGAAAAGCACTCTAATATTCAAAATATCCCATTTCCATAATTCACCATCACTCTCTGATACAGCATAGGTGTGGGTTATCCATAATTTCCAGCATGGAATTCATAAATTGGAATCTTTTTCCTTTCAGAAAAATACATGGAATACAAATGACTTCACCTTTAAAAAAGCTGTAATTTTTGAAAAATATTCAGTGCTCTGTTTTACACAATTGATTATAAAACCAAATTGTTAAACCATGGTGGTGATCTACCACACTAAACCCAACAGAATTTCTCACACCCTCAACTACTCACTATAAGCACTTTACTCAACTTGGCTCACTTATAGGGGACTACATTTACTCTCTAGGAAACTCAAATTTTTATTACTATTATCATCATTTACTTTCTATGTCATAAAATATACCACATGATGAAAAAGAAACAAAATACTACCTGCTTATCTCTCTCGAATAAAAATTTCGATACTTAAATAGAATTAGTCATACACTTTGAAATGAGATCAGTGTAGTTCCTAGTATCTTTACCATGGTGGAAAATAGATCTTATCAGGAAAACAGCTTAGAATTCTTTCATTTGATTTGACTAAACTGAGTTTTTTTAAGTCAGAAAGCCAAACTCAGATACTTGGAGAAAGGTGAATATCTTTTGTAGTTTAAGAAAACATGCTTTCAATCACACTTGAGGGTCATTCTGTTTGTGTGACATCAACTAAGATCAAAAAGGTAAATACGCCTCAATGTGTTTTAAAAAGTTGAATTCTGGATAGGTTGTAGAAGAGATTAAAAAAAAAAAAAAAACTAAGAGCTGGACCCATTTTAAGATACAGACTAAGATCAATATCTCATGAAACACAGGTATACAATTTCAGAGGCGAAAGCCAAACTCAGATACTTGGAGAAAGGTGAATATCTTTTGTAGTTTAAGAAAACATGCTTTCAATCACACTTGAGGGTCATTCTGTTTGTGTGACATCAACTAAGATCAAAAAGGTAAATACGCCTCAATGTGTTTTAAAAAGTTGAATTCTGGATAGGTTGTAGAAGAGATTAAAAAAAAAAAAAAACTAAGAGCTGGACCCATTTTAAGATACAGACTAAGATCAATATCTCATGAAACACAGGTATACAATTTCAGAGGCTTACCTGTGCATCAGCCAGCATGACATCCTTCAGCATGGGCTGGCCCTTGGGCTCACCATTTTCCATCCTCACATAATGCACCTGGTATCCTCTTATCTGGCCATGCTGTTTGTTGGGCACCGGTGAGCGCCATGAGACTTTAACAGATGTTGAGTTGACAGCCTCTACCTCGACTTTGCGAGGAGGACCACTAGGAACTGGAACAACATCATCGGATAAAAGAAAATTATAGGCACTTGTCCCACCCAGTCAGAGCATTTTCTTTACTTAGTTTTGTTTTTTCTTTAAAAAGTGAGTAAATCTCACTAGGTTTCTTTTGAAGAATACAAACATTTTCAACCAATGAAAATGCTCAACCTTTCTGCTCTACCTTTTAAGAAAAGATCAAAAAACATGACCGATGCAAAAAAAAAAAAAATGGAAGAAAAAAAGAGTATCAGAGAAATAGAAAAACATGTAAAAAATGTACAAAAGCCAAGGAAGATGCTTTGAGGTTCAAAGCATTAAAGCACAAAGAGGTATAGCATTGAAATAATAACAAAAACTGGTTGTTGATTGTTGTGTGTTTTTTAAAAGTTTCTTTAATAGCAGAATAAAAAGATTCTTGATTATATGGATTATCTTCTTTATTTTTTCTCTTATCAAAGGTATTCCATACAACAGATGCCAAAAATTCAATGTCGAGCATCAGTGTCTCTGTAATACGCAAGACAAAAAGGCAACAAGAAGATAAGAAGGCAGTTTTGAAAAGTTAACTTCAAAATGTAAGAAAAGTGAACACAAAAAAGGCAAGAAAACCACAGAAGACTTTAGATGAAGGTACAGAGAAGGGCTGGCTTATAAGACCATAGGAGCAAACTGTTCTTTAAAGGCAGAAAATCACCGCATTGACAGTGGGAAGAAAAAAAAAAAATGCCCAGGCTGTAGCAAAGACAGATCTTTGGCAAAAATACTGATGGAATAGCAAAGCTGGGTAAAAAGATGAGCAGAGAAAAATGGATTACTGTTAGCCTATCAAAAGACAGCAGACCAAGATTGTGTCAGAAGGGTGCAAACTGATGGAGCGGAGCCAACATACCATCTTCATCGGTTCGAATCAACATGGATAAGCTCTCCGGGCCAGGGCCAACATCTGTGTGGGCCGTCACAGTGATCCGGTATTCAGTCCATTTTTCCAGCTGTTCCAAAAGGTATTTAGTAGTGTCCGAAGGAATTCCCAAAATCTCATGAGGCTTGTCATCTTCTCCGTCCACTGCAGTATACTTGATGGAGTATTCAGTGATAATGCCATTCTGTTTTTCCACTGGTGGAGGTTGCCAACTTACCAAAATACTAGTGGAACTTGGGCTGGTGCAACTAATGTCTTGAGGAGGAGCTGACGGCTCTTATTTTGGTAGTGAGTTAAAGGAGGATTTGAGTGAAAGGACAGGAGTGGTTGAAAAAAAATGATAAAACAAAAGAAAAGGCAAAAATAAATAAATGAACAATAAGGGCAACAAAATGAAAACAAGGCTTTGAAACTTAAATTCTTAAACATAAATTTATGTACCTTGGCTTAGTAATATGAAGAAACCAAAAAAAATGAATAAATGACCAAAAATAATTGTTAAATAATGGGTGGGGGAATATGTGAAAATGAAACCTTACGACAACAGAGCCTCAAATAAAATTACCTACCTGTGATTTAACTCCTCTAAACAAATCCCTTAGTTTTCCCTCACACCTACTATACTGACAATCCAGCTCATAAAAAAGCTGCAAATAATGCCAGCTTTTTATGTTACTTGGAGGTCTGACGTTGCTTCACAGATGTTGTTCCCAGCTTTCACTTCTATATTCTAGAATAAGGACGATTCATATACGATATTTATTTGTGAAAGGAATCTGAAGTGTGTAAAGTTATAATAATTGCTAGATACCCTTCTACCAATCTAATCAAGGAAATAATAAAAACCCAACAAACATAAAGTTCTGTCTGAAAACCTGAGTCTGCCTGACCTGTTTTAATGAACTAACGTGTTAATCTAACATTGATCGTAGCCCATACACCGTGAGCATGCAGAATCAAAGGATGAAATGCATAGTCCAAAATTTACCTACCCGAAGATAATGTCAGCCTTGTTGATTCTGACTGTAACTTGTACTTACCCTCTGTCAGCTTTCAGCTTTTTAATAATAATTCTTCTTGAAACACCATTACTAGTGAAGAATTTGATCCCACCAGCAAATTTTGGTAAAATCAATAATAACCATCTATCCCTTACAAAATGTCAATAACACATTCATTAAAAAGAGTAGTATGGGGAAAAAAAACACACCCAAGAACCATTTGTAAAAGATATGATTTAGGTGCAAATTTTTTTCCATTTTGTAAATAATTATTCATACAAAGTAGAGTTTATAGAAGAGTTAAAGATACATTTTCTTACTACCCGTTCTAAAATAAACTGGTCACCTTCAGAGCAATAATTTTCACAAATTAACCAAACATATCATAATCTGAAAAAATTAAAAATCAGTAACAACACAACTGTTATTACAAATTGTTCTTAAACTTAGTAATATACATTCCTAAAGAAGAACAAACAAGTGGGATGAGATATACAAATATACGTGCACACACTTTTTTAAGGCAAGATATGCTGTAGAGTGAATGAAACAATTCCAATTTTTTTTTGAATGTGCAGTGTGGGGATTTCCTTAGAGTTTCTGAATCTCAGTCTTATGGAGTATCAGGTATACACAATTCTTCAGAGGATTATCATTCTTTGTTAATTTACATGTCTTGTGTTCATCATTATAGTCAATCAAAATGAAAAACTTTCTGTACTGACAAGAAAGGAATCCTCATAGGACAGCATTGTAAATTTAGAATAAGACTTGTAAAATCATTAGAATATCATTTTTATTGGTTCTGACTAGAGCTTCTTATATCTCAAATTATAAAACTATTTTATATGCATTATCATTATTCATAATAAATGGAGTTGTTCATAAGGACTCATTTGTAATTCCTTTTTAAAAGTGGATTTGGTTTTCACTAGATTGTTACCTCCAAACCTCCTATTCTGTGAAAAAAATACTTGACACTATTTGAAACTCTCGATTTAATAGAGTAGACAAGATTTTGATGTGATTAATGAAAGTTCAGTCTGTGTCTATGTATGTTTATATGTAGAGAAGTGAGGTTTGTAAACCATGCAAAATACTGCAGCAAGTAACATTTCTTCTCATTAAATGCCTGATTAAAAAAGTTATATGCTTCCATATTATTTGTCTGCCTGAAATTCAAAGCAAACACACAGAAACTACACCAATTGACATCCTTTAGTTTTCAAATGAAGGGTAATTTTATGAGAATAAGCTATAGCCACTAATGGATTAAGTAAATGGATCCTAATGTTTTACATATAAATAGTCATATTTTGATAGAGACAATATGAATTTCATTATCAAAAAACCTGAAACATGTCCTCTTTCTACAGAAAATGAAATGATGAAAGACCTGCTTATATAAAAAGAAATTAGCCTTTTAAAAATTGTAAGTTATCATGTTTGCCTATAGGTCAATGCCATATAAGGTCAATTGAGCATCCTTGTGACAAAATTCAATAAATTCATATACACATGTCTACTGCACATGACTATGTAAAAAGGCAGATAAAACAGCATACAAAAACATCTAAGAAAATAACTCCATATAACTCAGTTCAAGATGAAAAGTGGTTTATAAACCAATTGTAGATGGTTATTAGGAAAGAGCAAACAATGGCACTATAACTTACCAAAGTTTTTATCAAAAATAATCTCTTATATAATGTTTTATGCAAAACAATCTGCCCTGGGCACAATGCACCCCACTGTGATAAACACAGCTATGCTTAAGAGTGATAGTTGTAAACAGATAGTAAACCTGAGAAACAAAATACAGTTTAGGATTGCAAATGTGGTTGTGATTATTCCATTGTTCCTAAATCAGTCCAAATATAGATTTTCTGTGAATGTTTCTAATTTGCATAGGTACTACTTGAAGAGTTAATAAACTAGCTGACGAGCTGAGCTTTTCTCTCTAAGTAGAAAGAACATGTGAAATAAAAACCTGTGTACCTAAAAAAGATGAACATGTTATCTTTTGTGTTTTTTAGTTTGTTAAACACCCCTCATTATTTTGTAGTGTTTCTCCTCTTAATTTGGCTTTACAGCCTTGTAATTCCTTGAACAGGACCTAATTCCTTTCACCCATTTTTTACCAATGGAGTTCTATAAACTTCTCTGAAAGTTTTTCAATTCAGAAAGTAGGAAAATGGGGTCTGTTATTTGGACTGAATTTAGAACACAGACCTTTGGACTCTAATCCCTAAAGCAAGATGCTTACTACATAGAGGTTCTGGATGAGGAAGCATGTTAACAGGTATGTTTCCTGTCAGGAAGTGAAAGTCACCAACATCACTTAGTTTAAAAAACTAAAAAAGGCAGGAAGTAAGCAAAGAGAGACACCTACTTGACTGCATGGTTCTAGCTGATATTTCAGCTGTGGAAGCACCTAGGCCTTGGGGAGAGCGAGCAGCCAGACGGAAGTAGTACAAGCTGTTTGGCTTCAGCCCTTGTAGTCTATAGGATGTCCCTGGCTCAATGGTAATTCGCTGCTGTAAGAAACAAGATAATTTGGTCATTTTTATTAAGATTCATGCAAATATATGTGTAAAATCCCACGGCCTGGAACATCAGATTTCTGTCATCCAGGTATCACAAAAATGAATCAACACTGAGTGAGATTCAACTATGCTAGAGGGAGTACATTATGAAAATATCAGAGTTGAATAGGCAAGTTTCTGCAAAAGACAAGGTAACTGGAATAGGGGAAGCCAGAGATCATTCTAACCTTGACACAGTTACTAAGGCATCAGATAAGGGGGAGACTGAGAGGCCAACACCACAAATGTGCTCTACCCTGAACACAGCTCTGCTGCTGTGACACAGACCACAATAGAAACAGACACCTGCCCCTGAAGTGGGAGCCACTCAGCGCACGCAAGTGCAGTTGAACAGATGTGTAGCTCATGTCCCATGACCTGCTGTGATCTAAACAGGGGATAAAGAAAACATGACCCTAAGGATCAATGGTAACTAGTACACAGTTTACAAGAGGTTGCTAATAAAGACATCTGAAGGTATGATGGGATAACAAGCAGATGCTAGTCAATAAAAATAGCTAAGTAATTTCTGAATCTATGCCATTAGTCTGGGTTGATTTAAAATATCTTGAAAATTTCCTATCTTTCAATGTGAATATAGGATCCACAGTAGAAATAAAATTAATTAAGGAACTTTTCTGTAATTTTTATCATCATAAAGGACTTCTGAAATAAGATTTCTTTAATGCTGTAAGTCAGTTTTCATGCTCAAGATTTGCTTTCTTGTTTTAGCAAAAATATAGCTGTCTGTGTGTAATCAATCTTAGATTTAAGAGTGGCTTGCAGTAAACCTTAAAAAATAAGCAAATATGTAACCTAGTAATAGCACAAGTAATCTTAAGGCTTTTTATCAAATACTGTTTGTTATGTATACAAGCAAATCAGTCAATGGGAATTCAAACATAAAGATGGAGAAAATATCACTAGGTTGCTCTGGCTTGCAAATAAACAAGCTTTCAGAAATTTTAGACTTGCCAAATAAGAAAGGAGGCATTCCAAGAGGGTCCAAAGATGGTGCAGCAATAAAAGGCAATGCCTGTGAGGCTGACCTCTGTGGGAAGGTTCCTCATTTGCCAGAGACCTCAAGTATACCAGGCATGTATGTGGCTGCCCACAGCCTGGGGCTGACTAACCCCGGGGGCAGATCATGGTTATCTAGAACCTGTTGGGAGTTGCTGTGTCTTCATCTGTCCCTTTCACTGTCAACAAAAAAAAAGGATACAGAGACTCTAAATGAACTATGAAGCTAGTAGGGTTGCCTACATTCAAGCACTCATAGTAGCAGGTGACTTTAAAAGTATGTGGGAAAATGTAATTAAGGTAGATGATTATTTTGGTACAAAGAAAAGAAATTGAAATCCATGAGTATCTTCACTAAAATATGCATTTTCCATGAACTTTCTGAAGACCCCACATATTCTCAAAGGCTTGCCATTTTCTTTTCTCTAACATACATACACACACACACACACACACACACACACACATACACACATACATATACACACATATATATACACACATATCATGCATACATGTGAAATGATATGTGTATATATATATTTATGCACATGTATGCATGATATGTATATATACACACACAAATACATTCTTTTTTTCATTTGGTGGTGAAGATGAAAATAATTTAATGCTGATTTGTGCTTAAAAACACTAAATGAGGTCAGCAGGTAGGGTGGCAGTTAGGGGACTGGACTTGGTTGGAGCCCTGGACCTGGTGGATTTAAAATCACACTGGGTGCACGTGCATGCATACTCAAAACCCTCACAGGAGAATGGAGAAGAAAAGATTGTGGCATGACTATCCACCCAGGTGGGGAGGTGATTTCTCATTTTCCCCACTCTCTATTTTTTTTTTTCTCTCTCTCTCTCTGGTGAGCACATGTACCCTACGGCAAAAACGTTAAAAAAAGAAAAATACCCCATAACTAAAGTTTGACTATGAGGCCTTCAAGTCATATCTAAATGTCAATTATATAACTAGCTGAGTATTTAATTTATATTGGCCTTGTTAGCTAAACCTAAACTTAGTATCAGTACCATACTAGAACTTTCTGTTTGGAAATTCTGATTCATTAATGGGTGTGATAAAATGTTTACAAGAACATATTCATTTCTTACAGCATTTAAAATGATGTTATGCCACAGGCAAACTGATAATGGTTCACTTCTTATATGGGTTTCTCCAAAAATTATTTCTTTTACAATTTAAGGGCTATTCAGCTTTATGAAGATTTTTTTTTGGATAAAAAAGGCTACAAGGTATAATAAAATGATTTGTGTGGATAGATTTTCTAATACTGTTTTATTAATTCCTTTTTCCTAATGTTCTTTATTGAATTTCATAACAACAGACAATTATTAATTACCATTATATATTCTCATTCTCAAAATCGTAGTTGTTTTTTTTTTTTCCTTTTTTTTAAAGTTTTTCCTTAGGGTATATGTGCTTTCCAGAGAGAGACAGTGAGAAGGAAAGTGAGAAATCATCCCGTAGGTGGGATCATCATGCCACAATCCCTTCTCCTCCATTTTCCTTGTGGGATTTTGAGCATGCACACACAGACACTCAGCATGATATTCAAGCAACCAGGTCTGGGACTCAGACTACTGTTGGCCATGTAGGATTTAGCACCTTAACCACCACACCATCTGCTGGCCCTATAGATCCATCTTGATAAAGACTTTCACAATCTATTCAGGTACACCTAAGAGGCAGTAGACTCTAACAAGTAAAGAACAAAATCTGCAACCCAACTACTTAGATTCAAATCTTAGCTTTGCCAGTCATTCAGTACTGTTAAAGTTCAGGCAAATTATTTTCTATGATTCCATTCTATTATCTGTGAAATGGATTAATGAGGATTAAGTGAGATGTTTTGCATGAAACTCTTGGAACAGTGTTTTTTAATGTATGTATTCACTGTATTGGTTTTAGGTTCTCTTTTTAGTAACTGTCAGCAATTTCCACACCTTCTACAATCTACTATTACCTTGCCCGCACAGCTGGTTCAGACTTTACACACACAAACACCCCCCACACACATCCCACACATATACTCACATTCATATAAAATACATTTTAGCATGCAAGTAAGCACTTGTTATGGGGCATTGCTCTCTGAAATCAGTCTGGACACATTCTTCTAGCCAGGACCTTATTAGCATATAGATCTTATTTAGTCATGTGTATCCACAGTGATCTGAGTACTTCAATGCAGAAGAGATTTTAAAGATGTTCCTAAGGTCTCTTAGACATCTATTCTTTTACAGCATGATACTTCTATTGAGTTGTCAGAAAAGTCATGACACATTTTTTGCATAGAATAAGTACATTATAACTTTTCTGAGGATCCAATATATGTAACTTGGAAACGTGACAGTAAGATGTTCAGTAACAGCAATAGTTGTTTCATTTTTTTCCCAAAGGCTCCAAATAATCATTTGGCATTTTTTTTTTTTTCCTTTTTTTGACAAGGTCTTCTTTTGATGACTACACCTCTACATGGTTTTCTAAAGGCATTTGAGCAATATACACAAAAGAAATGCAGTGGTCCAGGGTGAGGAATGGCGTGGAAGTGAGAAGAGCCATCTTACCTCCTCTCCATGTTCTCCATCTTTGTATACCAGTTCATAGTTGGCGATGGTGTCTGAACGCGGAGGTGTCCAAGACAGCAAGATGCTTGTTTCTGACTCCGGTTCTGCTTTGAAGTTCAATGGCTGCCCTGGTACTAAAAAAGAAATATAAAGGACTGAATTTGTCATCATCCTAAGTATTCACTAATTCCATCATTAGTGCATCAGATTAAACCTTCAGAACGTATCCACATTGCATCAATATAATGGAGAATTAATCCTTCACCTTGTTTTTATTGCCCATTTTGTAAACTGCCCATTTTTCCTTCTCCAAGGGGCAAGAATAATGTTATAAATACTATTCTTTGTAGTTTAATATGTATGCAAGTTTAAAAGGATTAATGCGTTTAGAATATATCAGTTTCTAAGTACAAGTTTAAGGATAATACAGTTATTTACTTCATAATGTTAGTAATAAATTCAATGATTTATATAATGTGCCCGGAACAATGCCTAAAATATAACATCAGCTAAATACATAAAAGCCATTAATATTTACAACTGAGTGAGAACTTACTCTACAGCTCTAAATAGTATTGAACATTGCATATTCAATGCTATTCAACTGTATATTGTAATTTTGAATATAGTATATAGTATATACCATAGTATATCCAAGTAGCTTTACTAAATTCCACTTTTAACCTATTTACAAAACCTATAGGCAACCATAATCACCTAGCATTCTTTCTTACTAACTTACAATTTGAAAAAATAACAACAAAAAACAGAACAAGAAAAAGAAAACTATCACTTATAAAGTACTAATTTTAATTTCTAAATGAAACTATTCAATCCACTAGACGTAATACAAAAATCTTATTGTCACTAGGAGCATGGAGCTAAACTAGTAATTTTAGAAGTTTATGGAAAACGCATCAGAAATACGACAACTTAATGAAGCTCATGCATAATTCTCATGTTAGTTCTGTCTCAAACGTTGTACAGAGTAATTTTTATTAACCCAAACTTCCAAGCCAACATCCAACCCCATTAGTTATCCTCTGGCCACTATATATAAAACTGATATGTGACAGGTCACTGGCACATCTAACTTACGTTGTTCTTAGCCAATCTCTGCTCTAGTAAGTTAATACTCATGTCTTACCAATGGTTAAATATCTATTTTGATAATCACCTTTGGTATTACGACATATCTCAATGTGCTGTGGCTAAGAATACAACTGTATTTCCACAGGCTTACATGAGAACCCAATGTTTAATAAAAAGCTAACAATAATATGGTTACATTCTACACAACTATGTTTGAGTCACCTATAGACTGCACATACAAAGATCTATCATCCTATAGATTATAATGGGCTATTCCATACAGCTTAGGTGTCTCATGGGCAACACTGTCTATTAATAGGTTGTGCAAATATACTTCATGATGTTTGCACAATGACACAACCTCCCTATAAAGTACATCTCACAACATATTCCCCTTGTTAAGCAATACATGAGTGTGTTTCATACAAGAGGAGAAGACACCCATCTAAAGGGTGTTTTTGCCAATATAAGCATAAACATTTTGAAAGACATACAAAGTTATATAATGTGTACCTGGTATACGACATCATAATTTCTTAAAGAATGCATTGTTTTCACAAGAAAAGAGGCTTTTGGAGATCTAAAATACAGCTTTATTTTCCTTTTATAGTCCTCTTTCTGTAGCATGACTTAAAAGTGCTGTTTGTTTAAAGAGATTAAAACTCCAAAGAGATCTGCAAGAATGGTTTCTATGATCCCTAATAATCAATTTATTTCTTTGCCTGGTTTATCAAACTCTGTGTGTGTGTGTGTGTGTGTGTGTGTGTGTGAGAGAGAGAGAGAGAGAGAGAGAGAGAGAGAGAGAGAGACAGAAAGTGCAAGCATGCATTTGTGTTTGGACTGAAGCTTAAGGCCACAAATAATCAGTTCTTCATAATACTAGTTGCCATCATCATCCACTCTCTTCTGTTTAATCACACGCCTTGAGATTCTCATTAATTTGATGCCTCTGGGAACTTACTTTCTGAACAGAGTATCAATTTTTCCTCCCAGTATGCCCAGTGGGTGACCTACCACAATTATTCAGATTGAGAGGTAGAGACAAAAGATGTTAAGAGATCAAGGAGCAAGAGGAGGAGAGAATGGGGAATAAAAAGAAATGGGCAAATTGCAAAGCAAATGGAACATGTATTGTTTCTAAAAGGGAAATACCAAAAGCACTGGCAGAGTGACAATGGAAGCAGAGAATGGTCAGACAGATGGGGAAATGATGATTAGATTCTAATATTCAGATGATGAAAAGAGTCCCACAGCCTAAAAATACACACATATGCATATGTATTCAATCGCTTATTATTTTTTTCATTTTCTTCTTTCCTTCCCCTGATTTCTATCAGTCTGAGAAAGAAAGACTATGTCAGCTCCTGACTCGAACTGAACTGGAGTACAGTTTTGTCAAGAATAGGGACCAGTAGATGGTGTAATGGTTACATTGCTGACACTCACATAGTTGACCACGGTTCAAGTCCTGGACTCGGTGTGGTGGCTTGAAACATACTAGGTGTGTGTGTGTGCCCAAAATCCTAAGATGAGAATGAAGGAAAAGAGACTGCAGTATGGCCATCCCCCCAGGGGGTGATTTCTTACTTTTTGTTTCCCTGGCCAGCGCATGCACCCTACAGCAAAAAATCTCTCTCTATTAAAAAGAAAAAAAATAAAGAAGAGAGAGAAAGAGAGAGAAATAAAGAAAAAGAAAAGGAATTAGATACATGGTCAACATTGGAGGACTGCTCTCAGGATAGTAACTGCTTGTGATGTATTTCCTCACTGCCTAATGCTAATAATAAACTGACATTGATTGAAAACATCTTGGAGACCTAATTAACGTTTTCTTACTTAAACTGTTTACTTTTTGCTTTTAATTTGTCTTGAGCAAATTACCAGATGATCTCAATGTTTCATTCTTGGTTTGTGTGTGTGTGTGTGTGTGTGTGTGTGTGAGAGAGAGAGAGAGAGAGAGAGAGAGAGAGAGAGACAGAAAGTGCAAGCATGCATTTGTGTTTGGACTGAAGCTTAAGGCCACAAATAATCAGTTCTTCATAATACTAGTTGCCATCATCATCCACTCTCTTCTGTTTAATCACACGCCTTGAGATTCTCATTAATTTGATGCCTCTGGGAACTTACTTTCTGAACAGAGTATCAATTTTTCCTCCCAGTATGCCCAGTGGGTGACCTACCACAATTATTCAGATTGAGAGGTAGAGACAAAAGATGTTAAGAGATCAAGGAGCAAGAGGAGGAGAGAATGGGGAATAAAAAGAAATGGGCAAATTGCAAAGCAAATGGAACATGTATTGTTTCTAAAAGGGAAATACCAAAAGCACTGGCAGAGTGACAATGGAAGCAGAGAATGGTCAGACAGATGGGGAAATGATGATTAGATTCTAATATTCAGATGATGAAAAGAGTCCCACAGCCTAAAAATACACACATATGCATATGTATTCAATCGCTTATTATTTTTTTCATTTTCTTCTTTCCTTCCCCTGATTTCTATCAGTCTGAGAAAGAAAGACTATGTCAGCTCCTGACTCGAACTGAACTGGAGTACAGTTTTGTCAAGAATAGGGACCAGTAGATGGTGTAATGGTTACATTGCTGACACTCACATAGTTGACCACGGTTCAAGTCCTGGACTCGGTGTGGTGGCTTGAAACATACTAGGTGTGTGTGTGTGCCCAAAATCCTAAGATGAGAATGAAGGAAAAGAGACTGCAGTATGGCCATCCCCCCAGGGGGTGATTTCTTACTTTTTGTTTCCCTGGCCAGCGCATGCACCCTACAGCAAAAAATCTCTCTCTATTAAAAAGAAAAAAAATAAAGAAGAGAGAGAAAGAGAGAGAAATAAAGAAAAAGAAAAGGAATTAGATACATGGTCAACATTGGAGGACTGCTCTCAGGATAGTAACTGCTTGTGATGTATTTCCTCACTGCCTAATGCTAATAATAAACTGACATTGATTGAAAACATCTTGGAGACCTAATTAACGTTTTCTTACTTAAACTGTTTACTTTTTGCTTTTAATTTGTCTTGAGCAAATTACCAGATGATCTCAATGTTTCATTCTTGGTTAGTGACACAAACTTGTCTGATCATCTAATTTGGCTTATTCTATTAAAAGCTCCTTCTTTCTTAATAATGAATTAAATAGGCATGCTAAAGTCTCAGAGGGTGCACTGTCCTTCTTATTCTCGGATAAAATATGTGTCGTCTAGACAACTGATGTCTCCCCATCTAGTACATAGGGAGTTCTTTACTCCTTTTTGAAGTCTTTTTATTTTTTTTTTAAAGTGGTTTGAAGGGTAACTTTATACCAGATTTTGAACTTGTGGTGTGAACAAATGCCTAGTGGTCAGGCAGATAGTTTAGATGAGTGAGAAGGTCATGTGGGGCCTGGGGCAAAGGGAGAGTGTCCCAGCCACCTATAGAAGCCTAACATGTCACGCTTAGTGCCAGCAGATTGCTGTCGTGTGAAATGTGGGCACAGTCTTGCCTCAGCTTCTGAGTCTTTAAACAGAAGTTGACAATGAATCTTGTAGGTAAAATCTTTCCATGTTTAATGACTGAAAATTAACTGAATTAAAAAACAAACAAAATGAAAAATACTGTATAGGGCAACAAAGACCTACAGGCTAAATTCAACAAATGGACCAGTGCCTGAAATTATCTTTTAATTACATCATACGTGCGCTAGGCTCATAAATGTTTAAAGGTACCACTATTTAGACTCCCCTAGGAATTAAAGGTTCACCCCAAAATACCACTTTCTCAACGTCATTTTGTTGTATTTGAAATAACCACCATGAAGCTAAAGTAGTCAAAGGTGTTAAAAAAAAAAAGCTGTAGAATTGATAGATGTATTTTTAAGTTCCCAAATATGTATTTTTAAGTTCCCAAATATGTATTTTTAAGTTCATAATAATAATAATACACGTAATATTAAAAAACACTTCAGGGAACTCCAGACTACTATATCTATTTTCTCTGAATCACTTGAAAAGACAGAGAGTACTCGGGAACCAGCAGTTAGCGTAATGGCTATGTCGCTGGACTCCCACGTAGTCGACAATGGTTCGCGTCCCAGACCGGATGGCTTAAAACTCACGCCGGGCGCGTGTGCGTGCGTGCCCAAGACCTTGAGAGGAGAATGGAGAAGGGATTGTGGTGTGACCATCCCCCCTGGGGAGGGTGATTTCTCGCTTTCTATCTCTCTGTCTCTCTCTGTCCCTCTGGCGAGTGCACGCGCCCTGTAGCAAAAACCTCTCCAAAAAAAAAAAAGACAGAGAGTACTTTCATTTTCTGTCAACTGAATTTTTATACCAGATATTGAAGTTACAAAGGTTATGTTTTACACTTATATTAATTTCCTGCATATATGTTTATATATACCTACGTATATAATTTACTTATGTTTATCACATAGATTTGCAATTCTCTAACAGTCTTCACATTCCACATTTTCTTTTTGTCATTCTTTTACATTCACTTACGAATAAGTTCTTCTGTTCATGTGTGTTTCATTTACGGACTGTTGTGTGTTGTAGTAAGTCCCCTAGCCAATGAACTGAACATCAATTTTATGATGGAAATATAAGTTTCTGGAAAATTCATGGGCAAAAAGAAAAAGAACCCATCCAAAGTCATAGATACAATTATTCTACATTACAAGGGAGAAATGATAATACTGACAATTAACAAAATTTAGAATCAGATATGAACAGTAAAAATCAAAGTGGAAGTATACAGTTTTCCTTAAAATTGTATTTTAAAAATTCTATATTTATTCAAGAGTAGAGTAATGTTGCCTTTTTCTTGATAATATCATGTCTACCAGGAAATAAGAATATAATCTATCAAGTTACTAAGTGAGACTACAAGTCAGATGGTGATGCAACAGTAGAATCCACAACTCTGCAGGTATGACCCATATGAGAAGTTTCCTGGTGGCTGTCCTGAAACCTTCCTGAGTAGGCTAGGCACATGCAAGGCCATGATCTGGGGCTGGCTGAGGTCAGGCATGGACTGTGGCATGAAGATTCTGTTAGAGGTTCTTGCTCTCTCTCTCTGTCTCTCGCTCATGGAAGAAAGAAACAGATTTAAAAATTACGATTGTATTGATAATGTCAAGTATCAAGTATTACTGCAATTATACTTTATATAAGTATCTGACCGCAACTCAAAAACAGGATGAACAAAGACTAAGAAATAAAGGAAAAACCTTTGTATCATCTGAAAGGCTGATACCAATATTTGACTCAAACTTAAGAATTAACGCTAAAGAAATAGAGGCTGGCACATGCCTTTAACAAGGTACATATTTAAAATGTATACGTCCAGCACGTTGATAAATGATAACAACAATAAAAGCAACAGTCAGGATTATAGTGGCAGTAAAACAAACCAAAAAAATGGAACAAGGTGTCTGATCTCTGTTACAGACACATTGACAAAATAATTACTTAGTACACAAACATCTGCACAAATCTTATTCTCAACCACCATTAAATATAAAGAGGAAAAAGCTAAATTTTTTTATAGTTGCGTTTACATCTAGTGCTCCTCTACTCATTACTAAAACTAGTTACGAAAGGCATTTAAACTGGACTCATAATTCTGGCAATTGGAAAGCATTCTTTCTCTAGTTTGCTTAAATAAGTCTGTTGACATAGCCTAATAAAATGATTTATGAAGTTCTAGAAATCCAAAGCAAAATGTCTCCAAATGTCATGCTTTATATTTTAACACTTTTGCAATGCCCAGAATTTGTAGCAGAATTAACTTCTTTAAAATGTTTAAAGCATTTAGTTGGTATTTTTTATATAATTCTTAGCATTTTTAAGGACTGCATTATTAAGGTGTACCTAGGTAATTCAGATTCTTCCTAAGGGGTAATTAAATGCATAGAAAAATTAGAGCTTAGTCAAATTTTCTAAAGAAAGTTCAGAAAAAAAAGACATATTAGGATTTAAAATTTAGAATGCCTGAAAATTTAAAAAGCATGAAAATCAGGTAACATTCATTTTAATGCATTAGGTTCAAGGTATAATTTGTTATCTTTGCTTATCAGAGTTCAATTTGTACTATTTGTAAATACAGTTAGGTTTTATTTTTATTTCAGTGATCGATTCAAGAAAACATTAAGGTGTCCCATTTCTATCTTGAATGTGCTTTATAATAATGGCAACATTTTTCAATACAATAAAAATACCTGTATTTCCCTTGTGAATAGCTATACATTCCCCATATATTCAATGCAAACCAATTCCAAGTGACACAAGGCCAGTTAGAGCTATAAAAACAACTTGGTAAAATAACCCATATTTCTACAACATAATCATCTTAACCAAATATTTTCACATTTAAAACCATTTGAAGATTAATATTAAAAAATATACTAATATTCATAATCAATGAAAAATGCTCTCTTTATTGACTACCAAATAGATCTTTTTGTCCCTCTATTACCAGAATATATAAATTTACATCAGTCTTTAATTTACATCAATGTGTGTGACAGTTATCTTAGACAAAATTAGAAGAGATGAGCTGGCCCATATTCTAGCAGTTAAAGGGAGCCAGATCCTACATGGCTTACGGTAGTTTAAGTCCTGGCCCCCACAGCTTGGGAAACATGCCAGGCACCTAGGTCTGAGTACCCAGAATTCTGACAGAATGGTGAGATGGAAAAGAAGCTACTGTAACATGACCATGTCCCATTGGAAGGTTCTCTCTCTCTCTCTCTCTCTCTCTCTCTCCCTCTCCCTCTCTCTCCTTCCCTCCCTCCCTTCCTCCCTGTCTCTGTAAAGGGTACACATGCTATGGCAATTAAAACAAAGAAACAAAAATAAACAACACTTGAAACAAAATCAAATGTGATGACTTTCTTAAACTAATCTTGTTTTGATATACTGTTTCTTCAGATTCTGATTTTAAACAAAATGGAAAGTGTCAGGGAATTAAGATAATACAATGAAATAAGCATCTTTCAGACACAGAAAACATCAACATGTACATTTGTGTGCATTATAATTATAATGTACTTCCTTTCATGTATATTACTGACCAGTAAATTTTTGTAAGTTTAGAAGAGGTGAAATTACATTGGACAAATTCATTTTCTTTGTTTCATATAACCTCTCTAACAGACTACTTAACAGTGACTTTTTGTCTAGCATTGCCTAGCCATGATCCTTAGAATGAGCTAGTCAGCATCAAGAAAAAGGAGCAGCTCAGCATTAATTATATCAGAACTACCATCATTGCATTTGGCAGGTGTCCACTAACATCAAATAGCCTTTGTTAATTAAGCCTATAGAACAGATCAAATCAATGTGCTATCTTGGAGGGTTTTCTTAGCCTATTGATTTTGGCAGAGATAAGTCATTATGTCATTATATATCTTCTCAATCAATGGGTACTAAAACTACAACTATTGTAAGGTTCTTGGAAATATCTTAATGGAAAAAAGAGTTAGTCAAGCAGAGATTGGAAAAAACTATTGTAATCCATCTATGACCCATTCATCTAGAATTTCTAAGTTCTGTCATTAAATTAAATTGGACCTTTGAAAAGCCCAGGGAAGTATGAACTCAGTTACACCACTCATGGTATTACCTTCACTGACTTATGATTCAATACTACAATGTATCTGCTGAGAATATAAAAAAATCAAAATATGGTTTGTCACTTAAAGCTCATTTATGTATTTTTAATACATTTTAATTGAAGGCATCAATTTCTGCCATTCAAGGATTCTTGTGATATTAAAGTATTTGCATGTTTTGGTTGAATTTAGTTTTAGGAAATGTTTCTTTTCCCAAACAGTTAAATCCTCCTGTCATTAGGAAAGAAAAATGTAAAGTATTAAAGATATCTATGTTTAAATTGGTGGTTAGAAAACTTAGAGCCAAATTTAGTGATCCAGTATAATAAATCTGTATGGCAAGATTATGCCTTACACCTTATAAACTTTTTTTTTCCTTATCTAAAGGTTTTAATGTATTTTTGAATTGGGATAATCTTATTTTTTTTAAGAAAGAGATTTTTGCTATATGTCACATCCACTCACCAGAGTGAGAAAGAGAGAGAGAGAGAGACAGAGCCAGAAAGCGAGAAATCACTCCTTGGGAGGATGGCCACTCT
This sequence comes from Tupaia belangeri chinensis, assembly GCF_000334495.1. Lineage (NCBI taxonomy): Eukaryota > Metazoa > Chordata > Mammalia > Scandentia > Tupaiidae > Tupaia > Tupaia belangeri. Next base: position 745,393 of record NW_006159787.1, read on the forward strand.
GCAACCCTTTCTCCTCCATTCTTGTCTCAGGATTTTGGGCATGCATGCACATGTGCCTGGCCCAAGTTTCAAGCCACCAGGTCCAGGACTGAAACCGTAGTCAACTATGTAGGAGTCCTGTGACAATGATTACTCCATTTGCTGGTGACTTGCACTGGGATAATCTAATAGCCACCTACAGTATTTCAGACATAAATTATGTCTAATTCTTAAATAAAGATATGAATAAATGACACATTGTGTTTTTCTCTCCTGTTTCCATTTGTCGTACCCTTCTGCATGCACAAAAACTATCACACTGGCAAATGATTACATTGGAAAGTAAGGGTTAAAGTTTTCCAAGGTCCCCAGAGTGAATTTTACTTTCTTGTTTATAACCTTATGATCCAAGGTAAATTCCCAAATCTTGATCTTTTTGAGCCTCAATTTACTTAAGGCTTGGTTAATGGGATAATTTGACATCTACTTTAATAGGTTGTGAGAATTAATTAAGAATGCATGAATTAATACATTAATAAATAAAAAATTCATAACATAGTGCCTGGCATACATTAACTATTATATTTTACTTGCTAAGTTATAAAAAGTACGTAAGATTTTGTAAACTATACTTCTTTATGAGTTGAACTGCATCCCACAAAAATTCCTATGTTGAACTCCTGACACCCAGTACACCTCAGAGTGGATCTTATTTGGATATAGTTACTGCAAACGTATGAGTTAGGATGAGGTCATGAAGGTGGGCTCTGTTATTATTGCTATACTTACAAAAATGGGAATTTTAGACATAGTGATTTTTTTTTTTCTTTTTGGAGTGGTTTTTGCTATGGGGCACATGTGATTGCCAGAAAGACAGAGAGAGACCGAGAGATAGAAAGTGAGGAATCACCCCCCGGGGGTATGGCCACGCCACAACCCCTTCTCCTCCATTCTCCTCTCGGGATCTTGGGCATGCAGGCACACATGCCCGGTGTGAGTTTAAGCCACTGGGTTTGGGACACAAACCGCGGTTGGCTACATGGAAGCCCAGCGACATAGCCATTATGCTAACTGCTGGTCCCAGACATAGCAATGTTTACAGGAGAACGCAATATAAAGATGGAGGTAGAGACTGGGTGATGTTTTTGCAAGCTCAAGGAGCAAGAGAGATGGCCAACAAAGCACTTGGAACTAGGGGAGAGACATGGAACACATCCTCCCTGACAGGCCTCAGAGGGAAGAATCCCTGTTGGGACCTTGATCTTGAGGTGTAACCCCAGAGCTGTGAGATAATAGAGACTATTATTTAATCCACTCAGTAAATGGTGCTTTGTTCAGCAGCCCAAGAAAACACATAAAATTTGCAAATACCATAAAGTGGTCATTGTTGCATGTGACAAAACTGAAGTGCGGTACAGAGAGATTTTTTTAAAAATTCTCTGGTAAGAACAATCAATGGTAGCTTGGAATTCACATCCTGGTTACTCTAAGACCAGGGATTAAAAAAAAAAAAATGATCATAGCTGAGAAATTAGCAAAACTCAATGTGGAAGTTCCAATATTCTTTTTTACATGTAGTCTTTCAATGGTTATGAAGCTACTAATATAATTTTAAAATCATGATATTTGAACACTCTGTAGTCAGAAAAAGAATCAGTTTTCTAATCTTCTAGTAAGGTTTTTATTGTTAATAATTCTACAATATTTTCTGTATGTTAGTATAGTAAATAAATACTGAAGTACTTCACATGCCAAGGAGGGAAGATATATGAATAATTTTCAGGACAAATGTAGTAAAATATATATTTTTAGTGTTTTCACCCAATGTGGTAGAGAAAATAGTAAATCCATAAGTAAGCCAGGGAGATCCAAGTAACAGTATAAAAATAAAATAAAGGCAGTCTGGCTATAAATAACTCCTAGTAGGGAGGACGAATAGGTGAACGTTCTAAGCCATATGACTCATAAAGTCCATGATGTGCAAATAAGTCAGTGGTTTAGTGACACACAGGCATCAGTAAACACAAATAATGGATGCATTATCTAGTTCTAATATCTGAGAAAATTCATTAATTCTTTGCTAAGATTAGCAATGAATTATTTCTACAAATTACTCAATAATAATTCATATGTAGGTTCTCAAAACAAGCCAATGGTGTTCTGTCAAAACACTCACAGACCAACGCAACTTTATAAGGTTTCAACACAATAAGGAGTCGACCGAGTAGCTCTCAAATGCTCAAGAATAAACTTTAGAAGTTTTTCATATTCCTAGGCCACAGCAAAACTAATTATTTTGAATTAAAGACCAAAGATATCTAATGTCCTCTTATGAAAGTAAAACCACTCATAGGGTCAAGTTTTCCTTACAAAATAATTTAGCATCTACTGTAGCATCTAGTAAAATAAGTGAATCAATCAGGTCCCAAAATTTGATCTGAGATATTGGTAAGTGCCTTTCTTCATTAACCAAAGCCTTACCAAAGAAGGAAAATCAAACTAACAAACAAACAATAAAACCCTCAAAAACCAAAAAAAACCCAAAGGGTCATTCATTCAGAGGGCCAGCAAGTGGTGTGGTGGTAAAGACAGCTGCATTCTACGGTATGTGGTTAAGCTCTCTGTTCAAGTTCTGGACCTGGTGGCCTGAAAAACATGCCAGGTGCATAAACACAGGTGCCGAAAATCCAAGAGAAAAATGGAGAAAGGAATGTGGTGTAGCCATTCTCCACATCCCCTGCCCTGGGGGATGCTTTCTCACTTTCCCTCACTCTACAGTAAGCACACACATCCTATAAAAAAATGAAATAAAAAGGACTAGCAGATGGCATAATGGCTATGTTGCTGGACTCCACATGGTTGACTGTGGTTCAAGTCCTGGACCCGGAGACTTAAAACACTCATGTCCCAAGATCCTGAGAAGAGAATGGACGAGATGGGATTGCAGCATGGCCAGCTCCCAGGGATAATTTCTCACTTTCTGTTACTGTCTCTCAGGCGAGCACACATGCGCTATATAAAAAAATCTCTCTAAAAAATAAAATTAAATTAAAAAGTCATTCAAAGAATATGTACTTTTAAGTAGCTTCCTGACAAATATAACCATTTAAATATCTGAGTGCCCTTGACCAACATTTGTATTTTTAAGTTTATCTTGCATAAACTAACAATTTTTTTGAGAGTTTTTTGCTATAGGGAGTGTGCGCTCACCAGAAAGAGAGAGAGAGACAGAGCAGAGACAGAAAGTGAGAAATCACCCCCCAGGAGGGATGGCCACACCATAATCTCTTCTCCTCCTTTCTCCTCTCAGGATCTTGGGCACAAATGCACACGTGCCTGGCGTGAGTTTAAGCCACCGGGTCCGGGATTCGAACTGTGGTCAACTACATGAGAGTTCAGCGACATAGTCATTACACTAACTGCTGGCCTCACTAACTAATTTCTTGAGACCAGAGTTGCCACCATAAAGAAGCATAGGTCGGCCAGCTGTTGGCATGGTGGTTACAGTCGACTGAGCGGCTTGAGTCCAGGATCCTGAGGCTTGAATAATATTCCAGATGCATGTGTGTGTGTGTGTGTACCCAAAATGTTGAGAGGAGAATGAAAAAGAAGGGATTATAGTGAAGCCATCCCTCTTGAGGGTGATTTCTCACTTTCTCTCTGCCTGTCTCTTTCTCTCTGGCAAGCACACATACTTTATAGAAAAAGTAAGGGGGAAAAATATAGGGATTCTCTTCTCAAAATGGTGCATAGAATGGCATTCATCCATCTCTTGCAGAAGTCTTTAAATTATGCTCACATAAATTAAAAAGAAAGGCTACTAAGTGAATCCTTCTGCTTAAAATGCATATATATATATATATATATATATATATAGGTTTTCATATGTCCGTGCCTATTCCTTTTCAGGTATCTTAAAATAACTCCTTCACTTTGAAGCCCTATATTTTGAAACTTAAGCAAATCATTTAAGGGTCACAAAAATGGAAGATTATCTGTTGATGATAACATGCCTAACAATATCGTTAAATGGACTAAAATACAGTGTATTCATGCTAGGGAAATTCATTTTGCAAACTGTAATAATATACAGTGATTGAATGTATAAAAAAGTTTAGGGGGTAGATGGAGGCACAGCAATAATAAGTGATGCTCTGCAAGGCTGACCTCCATGGGCTGTTTCTGGGATTGTGCTTGGCGACCTGAGTACATCTGTCATGCACGTGCCTATGATAGGATCTGAGGCTGGCTCAAACCGAGGTGGATCATGGCCTCAAGATCCTGTTAGGGGTGTGGTCTCTCTCTCGCTCTCTTGTTCTGGCTCAAGGGAAAAAAAAATAAAGTTTTCATACTATCTTTGTTCTTTGTTTCTGTGTTTCTCATCTTTTAGCACCAACGCCTCCCTCCTGCCTATGTCCTATCCTGAAGCAGACTTACCTCCTGTTTGAGTGATGACTTGTATGTCACTTGAAAGAGGACCATCTCCAATTGAGGTAAAAGCCAGAACTTTGACAGAATACGTTTTCTGGGGCACTAAGTTGCCAATAGTAGTGATTTGGCTGTCAGCTACATTGTGTTTCATCCAGTTGTTGACATGCTGAGTGGGATCCATAGTATAATAAACTCGGTATCCTTGGATCTGCCCATTTGGCTCCTCTGGTTCCTTCCATTGTACCAAAATGGTGGTAGAACTCAACATCCGTGCCTGGACATCCCTTGGGGCACTGGATGGCGCTTGCTCTGAGGTCTGTGTTAGCACAGGTTCACTAGGAGGACCACGCCCAATATTATTTACAGCAACTACCCTGAACTCATAATCCGAATAGGGACTTAGTCCAGCGACACTGTAACGCGTGGTCGCCACCCCATCGATTTCTTTATAAGGTTCCTCAGAGTTTTTAGGTTTATGCTGAATGATGTAGTAAGAGACAGGCTCAGGATTCCCAGAGTCCCATGTCAGCGTGATGCTTGTAGCTGTGCTCTCGGTCACTACAGGAGTTCCCGGTGGTTTGGGTAAGGCTGAGAGAGGAAAAGAAGCAATGATTATCTATCAACTCTACAATCATTAATTAATTCTACTAGAGTGACAGGATTATCTATCCATTGAAAATTTATCCAAAATACAGCAAAGGGTAATTTTTAAGTGTGAATTTTTGAACAGTAAAAAATATACTGGCGATACAAAGACTACTTTATAAAAAGAGCTTGATAGCAAGTTTTTGGGCAAATTCACTGCTTGGTAGCTAAGTGATCCAGGATGTATACCTGACCTCTCCTGGGTTTAGTTTCCTCATGTGCAAAATCAGAAAAGATGTATTATTGGAGTTATATTATACAGTTGAGTAACTGTATTTCATGGGTTTCCCATAAAGATTACAGAGCTAATCCAGTAATGCTCTTAAAGTGTATCTGGCATCCTCATAGAACATTAGTTGCAATAATTAACACTGTTACACAAAACCTTGGCCAATTAGCCCTTTCCTTCAAGGAATAAATGATACATAATAGCCTGGCCAATTAGCCCCTAGCTTCAAGGAGTAAGTGATACAACTAAATACTAAAACACACCAAAAAAACAAAATTTTGAAATACAAAATGGTATTAAATTGCTATGAAAGAGCAGTGTCCACACTGTTTTCTATTTGTAAGACACAGCAAATATTAAAATTTTCATATAGATATCTTACCAAGAAACTTACGGTAAAAAAGAACAGTAATTTTAAATCATGTGTATTTCTTAACATTGAAAAAAAGCTGAGGGAATTTATTCACAAATCACTTTTTAAAGGCATTTTATCATCAAAATAACATGCATTCTATACATTCTGTATCAGAAATACCTAAGATTATAGCTACATGACAAATACTACAATGAATTCCATCTTTTAAGAGATCACATTCTTTATAATTCAAATACTACTAAGAATATAGGGGCCAGGCAGTGGTCCAGGGGTAACACACTGGACCTACATGGGAAGTCCTGGGTTCATGTTTCAAAACCTCCCTGGGCATGCTAGGTATGGGGGCGGAGAGGGAGGGATCACTGTGTGAGGGCATGTGTGCTGTTCTCTTTCTGTCTATATGTCTGTCTCTCTCATGAAAGAAAGGAAGAAACTAATTTTTAAAAAAGAAGAAAATCAAGGGGAAAAAGAAGGAAGTGAAACATTTAAGGGACAAAAATTTGAAGTCTGTTCATGCTAATGTGTATAATATCTTTAAGTGGGCTAATATACAGTGTATTCATGCTAGGAAAATTTATTTTGCAATCTGTAATGATATATAGTGATTGAATGTATATAAAAATAAAAATATATGAGAAAAAATATATATATGAAAGAGAAAACATCAATCAGAAACAGAGAAGTTATAAGATGGGATTGACATTAACTTATAAAATCAAATTAGCTAAAAATACCAAATGACTAACAGTAATTAATTTGAAATTTAAAAAAAAAAAGAAAAATCAAGAAAAATCTTCGACATTGGTAAACTCCTATTTAAGTAACTTTTCTTGTCAATGATTCTGAAAGACAGTAAATACTCAGGCAGGGAAAAGAATTATACCAAATGGCTTTGGAGAAAAAAACCCTGAAAGCAATTCCTACAATCAGCCTGTTTTCCTGTTTCCTTATCAACACAAAGGCAAAAAAAAAAAACAAACAAAAAACAACACAACACAGATTTTCTTTGTTTTGTTTTTTTTTTTGAGAGGTTTTTGCTATAGGTCGTGTGTGCTCACCAGACAGAGAGACAGAAAGTGAGAAATCACCCCCCCCTGGTTGATGGCCGCGCCTCAATCCCTTCTCTTCCATTCTCCTTTTGGGATCTTGAGCATGCACATATATGAGCCCAGCGTGAGTTTTAAGCCACCAGGCCTGGGACGCGAATCATGGGCGACTATATGGGAGTCCAGTGACATAGCCATTACGCTAACTGCTGGTCCCAACACAGATTTTTTTTTAAGAGGAGTCAACTTATACTTTCTTACTGTTGTATCCTCAAAAACCAGAATAGTACTTGTCAGGGAGTAGAAATGACTAACTGAAGGAATGAATGAGTCCACATTCATGCTTCTCACTGTTCCCAGCTATTCTTTTTTGTGTTTAGTTTACTTTTTTAGCCTTGGAGATTTACCCTTTTTTTTTTTTTTAACTTATTTATTTTTGATGTAGAAAGTGTAGAAAAATGACAGAAATCAGGAAAAATAAAATCAAGACAGTGAAAAAACTTTATTGTCCCTCCTACTTTTGTGTTAAGATCTTAGCAGACCTTCACATTTTTAAGGCTGAAGTGGCTATTATGAGAAAGGTGATTTAATATTTGCATATTACTACAAGAACTATAGAATAATATCATTTGTCCAAGGGTATTTATTGAAAAAAATTAAAACAATGTTTGTTTAGATATTCTAGCCTGGACTTTTTCCAAAGAAGTAAGTGATACAGACTTTCCGGCTTGTCTTCTTAAACTTTCAAGGCCAACAAAAATTGCTAATTAGAATAGTGTTTACTGATATTTAGCTGACATTAGTTTCGCTCAGTCATATTTATTGTATAGGACAGGTTTTGTGTCTAAGGTGTAAGTATGTTTAATATAAAGTATGTTTAATATTTTTAAAATATGCGATATAACATTATTCAAATTATCGTAAGTGCTGACAACGTAAAATTTTGCTCGCATCTTACATTATTTTTATATGACATATATTATAT
>NW_006159787.1:758909-762326 GCF_000334495.1 Tupaia belangeri chinensis
CAAGAAAGTCTTCCGCTGAAGAAAGGCAAAAATACGCAGCGAGCACAAAAAGGCTGCACAAAGCAAAAAATTAAAATTAGTCATTAGAAGTTATCAAAATATTACTTAAAGAAACAAAACTCCCTTAAGACATGCAGATTTTTAAGAAAAGAAAGACAGTTTGCCACAACTTACAATCATTTATAACGTTTGCTGAAAAACAAAGAGCAGTTGAATTAGAAGATTTTGAAAAAGTTCAAAAGCACGGCCTATGCCACCAAGGATGAGCCAACCAACCACTGCTTGAGGACCTCGAGGCGGATCCCCTAAGACACCCATCAAAATCCACCAGTGGGATTAGCAGTGTGGTGTCACAAAACCCCAAGAAAAATACAAAACAAGAATTACAAAAGATAGCAACACTGAGTCAAAGTATGAAAAGCCAGCAATACCACATACCACCAAGAATACTGAGCACCTTTTGTTTCCATAGCCTGAAGGACAGAAGATCCAAAAATCCAGAGACGAGTAATCCAAGAAAAAAAGAAACGGGGAAAAAAGCACTGCTGTCAGATTGTAGGCGAGTGGGATCAGGTGGAAAGGGGCGTCATTCTTTGACGTTTAAGACATTAAAGAGAAAAAAGAATTGAAGAACAAAAGCAAAAACCTTTTGAAAGATAAAGACAAAAAGCAGGTGTTCCAGGCTGTCTTCTGCATGTCTGCCACTGTTCTCCAGACCACCTTGGCTTTGGTCCAGAACAAGAACAGCTAAGGAAGAAAAAAAATGATCTTTTTTTTTCTCCGGTTGGACAAAAAAAAAGGAAAAAGAAGAAAAAAAAAAAAAAAGAGAAAAAGGAAAAAGGAAGAAGAAGAAAAGAAAAAAAGAGGGACAGATGGTACGCTGTGACTGGTCTGTGGTCTAGAGACCTGGATATGCTTTCTTTGAAGCATATCACAACTTAAATAATCATTTTATAAAGAAAGAAATGAACAAAACAAAAAGAAAAAGAAAAACAAAAGGAAAAGTCACAATATGAGAGTCACCGGTCATAACCAAACAGTACAAAGGAAAAAAGAAACCATAAAGTTGATGGACATTACTGGAATGGTTTTGAAAACAGGACAAAGATGAGAGGGATGAAAGGACAGAGAGAATGAGTAAGATCATTCTGTGAACGTTAGTTCAGCACTCTTACCTCTTATTGGTGTACCACCTGGGTGGATAATATGAATGCAAATAAGATTAGAAAGAAGAAGCATTAGTACGAGAAGAAGGAGGCTAGGGCTGGGGAGAAGAATTAAATTAGATTTACAGAATTAAATAAGGTCTTAAAAGAAACTTGAATTACTATACTGGTAAAACAGGAATATATTAGATAGTATTATTAGATCATAAAAGCAAGGTGCATTATATACCACAGAGGGCAAAGACCACAACTGGCAATATTGCCTTTCTCAGAGAAGCAACTGAGTTCTTAGGTCTGGGGTCATACAGGGTTAGAATTATATTTTCTATGCCTCATATCCTTCAAAACAAACAAACAAAAAAAGAACTATACAATATTTTAAAAAGACATAGTTTAGGAAAACACTGGCTAATCTATTTAAGTATATATATAGATATCCATATATATATACTATTATAGGAAATACTAAAGACTAACTAGAAATAAACACTGTTGATTGGACAGCTTATGCTACTCGCTACGCTACATCTGCGTGATAGAACTTGTGTACTATTTTAGTTTTCTATACAGTGTTCTTATAACAACAGTTCTGTGGAGGTGTGCGTGTGCGCGCCACTATGGAGACTGGTGTCTACACTGACAGTTAGTAAAATGCATGCCATGCATTTTATTAATAATAATAATAATAATAATATTCTGAATATGGAAATTAGTGGGGGTGAAGTGCGCTTCAGAACTAAGCACTTACCAATAGATTCTGGAGATTTAAATACGGAGAGAAGAAAGACAGCATAAAAATATTATTATATTCCTTATAATTTGGTACAAATTTTTCAGAGTTAAAGCTTTATATACGAAATCATCTATGTTACATGTGAATTATTAATTCTTTATTTACAATAACAGAATGCTAATCTACACAATTCTGCTGACAACAAGCAAGAGAGGCAGTTAACAAGACGCTTTAACATCACAGGACAGGTCAAAAGCTGAGAATTCTGGGAAGACAGGCAGTTAAACAACTTAGAATTCTACACCGATACAACTACCAATGTCAACGTAAACAGTTTATTAGTATATGCCCCCAGAAAATTACCTAGGGACAGGCTCTACAACTTAAGAAATTTAGAATTACCTTTATTGCTAATCGAAAGAGAGCAAAGGCATAAACTTGGGATGGGGATGGGAGGAGGAGAAAAGGGGAAAGAGAAAGAGAATACAGCAAAAGCTGGAGTCTACACCAAAAGCAGGCTTCTGTAGATCCAGTACTGGAGGGTCCAAAGACCTTTAGTGTGGGCGCACACTACTGTGGTTAAAGTGTAGAAAATGCTCACTCACAAGGATAACATAACAGTATCCACAAAATTCCCTCCTTTCATTGGTACTTTGTCCAGGACTTTTTAAAAATACATCTGGTTACTTATGAGATAACGTTTCTGTGTTTCATGTATTAGTGAAAAGAAAGCAGATGTTCCCAAACTTACTAAACTTTGGTACTCTGATGAGATCAAATGTAGAAAAGACAGCAGAAAACACACTTAAATAAAACTGAATCAATTTAGTGACTAATATGAACATTTTGTTTTTTAATGGCTATAACCATTGGAACTCCTTGCAAGTTCTGAATGAAGTCCAATGTTGAAATAAATTTGTTCCAAAAGAAAATGAGAGAGAAGAAAGAAAGAGGAGAAAATAGATCCATCAAATACTGCAGAAAAGCAGTAAATTAAAAAAAAAATCATCAAAAGTACAGTCACAGCAGTGAGCAATGTGGATTAAACAGAAGCTGCAAAACACACAGAGGAGACAGACTCTGAAACAGGCTATGACATCACAAACATGGACAACACGTCAAATAACAGAGAAAGAGGAGAGAGAGAGAAATTAATACCTAAAAATTCAAAATAAACAAAATCAAAGTAAAAAGTAAAGAGAGAGAAAGATTAAAAAAAAAAAATTCTCTAGGAGTTAGTAGAAACAGTGACAAGACCCTACCTGATCGTAACTGCTTAATACGACCATTGTTGTTGCTTGTGTCAACAGGTAAGAAATCTTTAAACCAGGTGATTTCTGGATCCGGATTACCGCTGGCTGCACAAAGCATGGTGGCTGTGCGTGTTCGCTCAACCACCTTCAACTGGGGGCCCATGTCAATGGTGGGGAAGCCCCTGGGAATTTGATCCTCTGGAAGACAAAAGGTGATACAACATTATGTTAATAAGTCAGAGCCCTTAATTTAAGAGCTATTACC
>NW_006159787.1:762357-770872 GCF_000334495.1 Tupaia belangeri chinensis
TCCCTATACCTTATTCAGTGTTGAGACCCTAACACAAACCAGGCATCATTGCAGTATCAGCTTAGCATACAGTCACAATGTTGTTTCTGACCAGAAGAATGAAAAGTCTAAGGAGGAGACCAACACACTCATGTGGAGCTCAGACAGGGGTGATAAAGACTATAATTAAGGGGATGTATCAAATTCTGTAAGAGCACAGGAGGAGAAGCAATTATAATATTTACACCTGAGAGGTCACTGAGTATCAAGAGAAAGCCGATTTGAAATGGGCCTTTAGGAATGAGTTGAGTTGGCCAAGTTACAAAAAGAAAACAGGGATTTTTATAAATATGGGTATGTCACAAGTATAGCACTGAGTCCCAAATGTTCTCACTGAGGGAAAGCATGGATCAATCACCACTGTTGTTAGAATGAAGAATGCATGGGAGCACACATGTAGGTTAGCTGGGAGCCAGGTTAAGCAGTTCATATTTGAAGCTGGTGTTTTTCCTTTAATTTTGAAGTAAAACTATATACAATCCTGCATCATTTAATGGCAGGGATATAATCTGAAGAGCACAATGTTAGGTGATTTTTGCCTATGTGCAAACATCATAGAGTGTATACAGTTGCAGGTTGTATAGCCTACTACACACCCAGGCGATGTGGTATAATCTTATGGGACTACCACGGATATGCAGAGACCACTGGTGATCAAAACACCATTACAGAGTGTCCAACCATTTTTTTTTTTTACACAAGCATGTTCAAACCAAATAAATTTCTTTTAGAGTATTTCAATTAGTCAGAAAATTGTTTTAGAGTACTTTACAAAAGAATAAAAGGAATCCCAATTACTGATATAAAAGCATGTGTTCCTTAGGGTAACAGAATAATTTCCTCTACCCCAGAGGCCTGCACCATTTTAAATAATTAAACAGTTAAAATTCTTAAAGTTTGAGTCCCCCACATCTAAAATTCACTTCTCCCCATTCACATCCAAACAATATAAATCTCGTATTTTGAAATTAAAGTCCATTTAAAATCCCCTGATCATGCCCCATATCAATAACCTACAGTGGTAGTTCTGGTAGTCAGGATTAGGAAGGTATATTTTGTCCAAGCATCAAAGGAATTTCAGTTGGAAAAATGATAATTATCCAAATTAGAACTTGTCATTTTATTCAAAAATCATTATGAAATATTTGACATCCATTGGGTCTAGTGTTAATTTAACCAGCATTTCCTTATGACCGTGGACCAATTTTCATTAGTCACCAATTCTTTTTTTTTTTTTTTTTTCTTTTAAGAATTATTTTATTGGGACCAGCAGTTAGCCTAATGGCTATGTCGCTGGATTCCCATGTAGTCAACTGTGGTTCGAGTTCTGGACCCGGTGGCTTAAACTCACGCTGGGCACATTGCGTGCGTGCCCAAGATCCCAGGAGAAGAAGGCATTGTGGCGTGGCCATCCCCCCTGGGAGGTGATTTCTCGCTTTCTGTCTCTCTGTCTCTCTGGCAAGCACAGGTGCTCTACAGCAAAAACCTCTCCAAAAACAAAAACAAAAAATTTTATTTATATAAATTTGACCAGAGAGGGACAGGGTGAGATAGGTGAAAAAGAGAGAGAGAAAGATAAGGAAAGAGAGAAAGCAAGCCCAGGTCCGAACTCGAACTACAGTCAGCCATGCGGGAGTCCAGCACCCTAAATCACCACACCATCTGCTGGGCCCCAAGTCACCAATTCTAAATGACTCAAAAACATCAACACTTTGAGTAATACATTAAAAGGCATCAGATGTGGCATCTAACTTCTCCTTGGGTACCTCCTACAAACTCTGGAATGGCCCATGAATCCATAGTTGACCCTGTGACTCTTTATTGAGGTTAAGTTAGGATTTCTAGGGAAGAAGCTCCATTTAGATGCTTCTGATGTGTTGTCAGTCAACACTATCTGTTCTTCACTGTCTCCTCTCTATGACCCCAATCTCCTAAACCTGGCCAGTGAACTCAACCTTTAAATCAGACCCCTTTTGTTTAGTCTCTCATGGATCTCTCCCAAAGGAAACTTCTCTATCCTGTAGTGGAATTCTCAACTTTTCCCTAGAAAAATCATGTCTACTAAATACTCTGTGCCCCTATGAAGCCACTGAGCCAAGATCCCTGTTTCTGGTAAACGTTTCCAAACTCTGTCAAGCATATTTATTCCTTCTCAGAGCTACCTAAGCAGTAGGTTCTTAAATCCACTGTTTTGCATGTATTAATTATCATCAGTGAATTCTACTACACATGAGTTCCTCTATATCCCATTTGTATTCAAGCCCCTTGCCATCATGTCAGTCTGGATCCAGATTTTAAAATACACTCCAGTAGTTTCCAAGCCAAAGTGTGACTACATTCCAGCAGTCACAGAAAACAAATGTCCTCCTATACAGAATTCAGAAAGAGAGGTGATCAGAGAGATAGCTAAGAATGAAAAAAGAGTCTGAATGTGAATAGTGAAAAAAAATGACAAGAGACTACCACATAATAAAGCTCCCAAGAAAGATAAACCTCAGTGAGCAACATGTTTGGGTAATTTTAAGCTAAAAGTGACAAGCTAATAAGGAAAAAGTATAGAATCTGCTTTCATAATGGGCAGGATAGAGGGTATATACCTTTAACAGTCTGCAAAAGACCGAAAGAGATTGTGGTAAATTGGATTTTACACCCAGACTCCAAATTCACTAGAGCATGTTTTTCTGCCGGCCAGGTAGCTAGGACTAGAGAATATAAATAAATAGATAGACAGATAGATAAATAGATAAAAATAGTTAACTTCAATGAGGAATACGTGAGCACCTATATATCATCGGTCAAGTAAAGGTCTACAACGGGCATGTGTCAGGAAGGGTGATTAAGAATGATTTTTTTTTTTTTTTTAAGAGAGATTTTTGCTGTAAGGTACATATGCTTGCCAGAGAGACAGAAAGCAAGAAATTACCGCCCAGGAGAGATGACTCCAGTGAAATGCCTTCTACAATCTCTTCTCTGGATCTTGGCCCCCAAGTGTCTGGTGTGTGTTTTAAGCCACCATATCTGGGACTCAAACCATGGTGGAATACATGGGAGTCCAGTGATGTATCCATTATGCTATCTGCTGGTCCCAAGAATGAAATTTTAAAATGATTTTTCAAGGCTCCAAGGGAAAGTTGTATTCCAAATAGGATGTGGAGTACCTTGCAAACTGGGCTGTGTTAATTTTAATTATCTGTTCTACTTCAATTTCATCAGGCTGTTATTTATGTCTTTAAGGTTTTGCCAATATATTTACATCTGTAGTGTAGCTCTAATGTTTGGAAAAAAAAAAAAAAAACGAACAGAAAGATCAATAGCTGCTGTACCACACACATTATGTTATTAAACATCTCACTTGGCAGCTACCTACACAAAATGCTTCAAAGGATAAAAATAATTTAGTTCGAGTGCTTCAAAGTCAACTATGCTGTGTTTGTCATCCAGAAATGACATTTTGGAAAAAAAAAAAAACTTAAGATTTTATTGTTATTTTCCATTATAAAGCTACCAACTTACAGCAACAAAAAACTTTACCTCGGGATTCCTAAGTGGTTTCTGTATTTTCCAGGGCACCGTGTCTCTCCCACTGTGTTTAACTACTAGTTACACACACATGCATAAATATTGCTATAGTAGTCATTACTTTTTTTTTTTTTTGTCAAAAACTTCATCTCTCTGAAGAACTAAAACATCATGCAGAGCTGATCAGTGGCAAGTGTCAAAGGCTTAAGATTGTTGAGCCACTTACTAAAGGCTCTTACCAAAGAAATCTAGATTTAATAACCATTTATAAAAAATGAAGTCCTCACCTTGGGGATAGCTGACAAAATTGACTTGTACCCTCAGAAAGCAGTCTAATGCATTTGCATGACCTTTCTTTTCCTTCTTGTCTCATAAAGAACACTCCAGAGCCCCCTTTTCATATACACAAGTGCACAACAAAGATAATCTTTCTTGCATACTAATCGGATAGAGAATGTAAAGAGCGGTCCTTTCTTATTTTTAATAAGGGTAATTAAATTCTATCCATCCCCCCTTTGCACAGAACCTCTTTGAATACACTTTCTTCATTAAATTTTCATGAGAAACATCACAATGTAACAGATTCAAATAGGCAGGGCTGTTACATGTTGACAGTTGTGGCTTGTTTCCAATTTGACTGTCAGGTATTTGGCAATAAAACTAAGTATTCAACATAAAACGAACTGTAGAAATAATGAAATTTCTAATTGCAATGCTTATCTCAGTGGGTGTAGTTTAGAAGATGTTAATTGCTTTTTTTTTTTTTTTCGCCCTCTGTATTTATTAGTGATATACTATAAAACTGCTTTGGACATGTGATGACATCAGTTTTGACAGCTCATCACATGTGTGGTACCTGGAACATGGGAGTCAAATCAATACCTATAATACCTTAACCACGTAAACCTTCAGAGGAAAAAGCAGCTATCAAAATTAACAAATTGTCAATATGTTAGTAGCTTTAAACTTTCACATGAGGTGAAAAGAAAAACATTTTGTCCTATTCATTAATGTGCTCATTAAGCTTTAAAGTGCCTTACTTATCACTGCTCCATATTAATATTCAATCATGCAGAATTAGCTACTAATTCATCAACAATTTAAATCAGACTTGACCTTCACAAAGCCATTTGGACTGTCATTTTGAGAGGCCATTAAAGGGCAGATTACTACATACTTGTGCTTAGTGAATCGTAGAGTCATACATATTTTGTTTGGAATGGCAGCTATAATAGACCTGGAAATATAGCACATTCTTTGAATCTGTTTGGGGTCTTAATGAAATATGCTGAAATGAAGCTTCCAGTTCCATTAAGGAAAGAAAAAAAGTGAATGTCAGCATTTTCCAGAGTTAACTTCCCACTGCTGTAGAACTTAGTGTAAAACCCATCCAGAACTTTAAAGGAATTTAATATTAAAATAGTCTTACACAGGTTCGTAGGGAATCATGCCTTGGATATCTGTGAATGATCAAGTGACAGCTTCTGCATACTTTGTTCAGTTAACCGGCTTTCCTTGTTCATCCATTAACAATTTTAATGATGCTTTTATTTTCGCTCCAATTCCATAAACATCACAACTTTCATACTTGAAAAGCAGCCAAGAAACTCTACACTACTTGCTAAATAGCCACAGTCCCCTTCCAAGGTGGCCCCAAGTGCTCCTAGCCTAATCGTGCTAGCGCTATTGTGTGAATTCAGCCAGACTAAATCCTTTGACTCTAGTCACAAATGATTAAAGACACTTCCACTGAGGAGCTCTTTGCTATGCTCCTAAAATTCACCAACTATATTTATGAAGAAAACTCATGTCAATTTTATCAGGGAAATGCTTAAATGTGCTATTAAAAGATTTGGCAAGTGTACATTATGTAAATATCATTGACAATACAGAGGTCCTGGTGTAAATGGTAGTACAATAAAGCAGAATCAACAGGAAGAGATAAACAACTTTTTCCTTGGAGAATCCATTCCCTGGTATCGCTTTCCTGAGTGTCAAACAGGTCAGAGAGGTTCTTTAGAAACCTCTTATGGTCAACATGTAAATGTGAACACTCATAAACCAAAGAAAAACAAGAATGATGTGCTATTTCACTGGTAACTTTTCCAGTGTTCAACAGACACTAGGAATTAGATACATGAGGATGCCTTGAAATGTATTTTCAGATTCACGAGACTTCTCTGAACCTACTGGACTGAAGTTATCCCATTCATTCAAACACTGAGCCATTCTCTGTGTTTTAGCTCTACATCTGGCTGTCTCAATTTGAGTATCAGTTTACTAAGAGGAGAAAACAATCTTATAAACTCCTTTCTTTCTCTTTTTAAAAGAACTGTCTTAAGTAGTACTGGACCGGTAGGCTTACAAAAATGGTTGCTAATGACTGTTTATCTTAACAATCTTTACTTTTATCTAGTCAGCAAATGACATTCTCTGGTTGAGATGTAGTTCTTCCTTAATTTCCTGTAGTTGTTGCACCAGAGGCATATCACTGAGACCCTGCTTTCCTCCTTTTACAGGAGGTCTTCCCTCATATATTAGTTGTGAGTTCATACAAGTCAAAACTATAAACTGCAAGACAAAGCCTCCTGTGGGAACACAGTGAAACAGGAAACACAAACACACACACACACACACACACACACACACACACACAAACCAGACTATGTATCAATATTTCAATGCTATCTCTTCTCTAAACTAAGTGAATTCTTGGTGTTTAAACTAATGACAAAGAGAAGAGTGAATTGTTCATTGTCTGTTGTGGCAAATACCATGGGTCTTTTCTTCCCTGATGGGAGCAAAGGTTTCTAGGTGCCTGAGTATCTTTAAGGCTTCAGGCATTTATGATAAAATTTCATGGAGAGAAAAAGTCATGTTTTCTACTTTGAAAGGTGGGAGAACTGGGAGTTTTTAACAGAAAAACAAGGAAAATGTTACAGAAGACTATATAGACTATTTTGTTTCATTTTTTGAAAGAATTATTTTATTTATCTTTATTTATTTTAATTTGACCAGAGAAAGAGTGAGAGAGAGAAGGAAAGTGAGAAAGAAAGCTGCTAGGTCCGGTATTCAAACCATAGTCAACCATGTGGGAGTCCAGTGCCCTTAACCACCATGCCACATGCCAGTCCCAGAATATTTTTTATTATTTTTTTTTTCCTTTTAGAGATTTTTTGCTATTGGGCCTGTGCATTCGCCAGACAGAGAGATAGAAAGCAAGAAATCACCCATCGGGGGAATGGCCACACTGCCATCCCTTCACCTCCATTCTCTTCTTGGGGTCTTGGATACACACACACACTGTGAGTTTCAAGCCACGAGTCTGGGCCTTGAACTACAGTCAACTATGTGGGAGTCCAGCTATCTAACCATTAAACCATCTGCTGGTTCTCTCCAAATATTTTCTTAAAGTCAAAAACCTTTATATATCTATTGAAAGGCTTCATTACCTGTTAGAGAAAGAATACTATTCTAAGTAGCATAACTTCAGTGGGTCTACATTTTTTTTTTTCTGTTTAAATGTAGTATAGGGCACATGTGCTTGCTGAAGACAGGGAGAGGGAGAGAGAGAGAGAGAAACTGCTAGGGGGATTACCAAACCGAAATCCCTTCTCCTCTCGGGATTTAGGGCAGGCAAGTACACACTCCTAGAATGTTTTCCAAGCCACCGGGTACAGAATTTGAACCAGGTCTAGGACCACGTGGGAACCAGCTGCCTTAACCACCATGTTACCTACCTAGCCTCTGAGTGGGGTTTATAGCTAAGAAATATACAAATTCTCTTGGAAAATATAGATCTATGTTGGTCTTAAGGTGATCAAATAAGATACTTATGAAATAAGATACTTACAAAAGTTGTATTATCATATTTTAAAAGAAAAGGAACATTTAAAGTTTTACTCTAAAAATCTACTGGATAGTCAACAGAGGGCATCATTATTCATAAATGTTTATGGAAGGCCTCCTTTGTGCTACAGTGGGCCAGCCACTGTGTATGAGGTAATCCTGAGAAAGAATCTCGTGATTTAATTGTATCTGAAGGATAATTAGATTCATTGGGAGTAATAATAGTACCCAGCTCATTGACAGAAGGATTGAATGAGATAATGCATTAAATGTGCCTAGCCCTAGCTGGTACTAGGGCTTGGCATCTAAGATAATATTAGCATAAATGTACTCACTCTTATCCCAAGCTCCAACAATAGATCTAAATAGAACAAGATCTACTGTGACTCTAAGTCTTGATATAACAAGAGCTTTAGTGATAAGCTACAAATAAGAAAATATTCTGAGAAAATAATGCAAAATAGGGATTTTCTAGAAATGCAAGTAAATTCAGAAGTTGGTATCTCTGCTAAGTAATCTCTTCAAAGCTCATAAAAGCCATCAACTCTCCCTTTGAAAAAGATTTCAGGCTCTTAAAAAGAATCATTATCAGATGATTTATTATCCAAAATAAATTTATAAAATATTTCTAAATATATGGACTGGCAAAGCTTTGTCATAGATAACTAAAAACACTAAAACCAGCTACTCTCCATATATCGATGGGAAAATTTATTCAGGGAAGGATTATTACATATTCCTTATCTTAGGGACTAGTGTTAAGAAGCTAGTAAGTTTTTTTTTTAATTTTAATTTTTAATTTTTTAATTTTTTTTTTAGGTAAAAGGGTTTAACAAGGTAAATATGAAGTGTCAGACAGACTTTGGGATTATTCTTTCAACCTTCTGGACACATGGTCAACAACTCTATGGGGAAGAGTATATAAGTCAAGAAACACCTTTCCAAAGGCTAGTTGTAATAGTCCCATTAACTGGCTGTAGAGTAAAGGAAATCTCTAAATAGATTCACCTCCATTACAGGATTTAATAAGAACATCTTATTTGACTAATTTAACATTTTACACACACACACACACACACACACACACACACACACACCACGCAGAGAC